>NC_051159.1:56670987-56707218 GCF_013339745.2 Dermacentor silvarum | reverse complement strand
ACAGAAGAGGATAACGAAGTTCGCTTGTCTGTGGAGCGGCTCGGTGTCGGCGCGGCAACCCTTTGCCCTTTTTCATCGATTCATCTTTAAATAAATGCACCCCATCGTAACAATATCATCATATTGGTTTATGATATGAAGATGTGAGCATGTTCTACTAGTGCAGGAATAGTACAATCCTATAAGATCCTATGATTCTGGATGCAGGGCACATGGTAATTACACTTTGGCTAGAGTTACTATGTATTATGCCTTTCGTGCGGGTCAGATAGTTATCGTGCGGGAGAACAATAAGCAGGATTTACCAGTTTCTTTCCACATACAACATTGTTTGCTGTCACTCCCTGGTCAGACGTTCTGCTGTCACAAGCACTCTTCGTGGGGATCCGAAATCAGTCATCGTCTTTCTTACATAGTGACGACCGGGGATCGAATTGGCGTTTTAGGAATGTTACTGAAGTTTTCGCCCTGTACGTCTGCCTCTCCCAAATGTACGCTGCGCTTTCTTTTATGCGTCATGCCTTTCTTCCATTCATTGCCGCTGGTATTTACACAGTATCGCCGGCGTAACAATCACTTTGCCGAAAAGCTTTCAATTTAGCACTAGCTGAAATAGGGCAGATTAGGCGTTCTTTGTTTTAAAGTGAAGTATTCTTTTACTATCTAACTGCTAAAATTTTGCTGTACAAGTGTATGTGTATCAGTTCTGTAAAGTACCAGTGACAAGAGAACCAAGATTGCTGAAGCGTTATTTATTAGGAAAAACTGTAATATAGGCGTTAGTTGTCCGTTCACATCGCTATAGAATGCATAATGTCATCCCTTGACAGCACGTGACAGCAGTACACCATACTCATTATGCGATAAAGTCTGCTGGGAAAACCTTGAATTTAAACCCGCATACACAAATGTATATAGGTATGTGTGTTGTGTGTGCGCGCACGCGAGTTTTATACGCGAGTAAAAAAATTACGTAGTAAAATGTGTTTCTTGCAAATTAGCGGACCTTTATTTGGTTAATAAGCGTACGACTGCTGATAGTTTCTATGCCGCTTTTGTAGGCTTACTGAATGCCACTGACGTAAGTTCCTGCTCTCACTTTGGTTAGGAGTGGATATATTTTACGCGGTTTCAGTCTGTTCTCTTTGACTCCACACGGTCGTGGTGTGCTTCCTATTATTAGTAACCGTACTTCCCAAAACTGTTCACTAAGGTGTGATCTAATAATTTTTACCCCCTGTAGTTCTGTAACGTGTACCTAAATCTAGCTGCCGTCTGTACATTGCGGCTCCAACACATGCTCGATCAGGTAATTAGCAGAGTGCGTCTCGGGCAAAAAATATATTTACACGGATGATGGTTTACCATCAAGAGTTTGAAAATGAGTCTACGAATATCTAGGCCGTTTATTTATCTTGAATTGATTTAGACACAAATATTTTCTCGTACGACTCATTTTACTTCATGGTTTACTCAGAAGCAAAGTTTGTTAATTGATAAAGAATTATGACAACTGTATGCAAGGCAATTTCATTTTTTTTCAAGTGAAATTTGGCTCCCTTATCCGCTTGCGCTTCTCATCTTTTTATTTACTGACAGCGCAGCGGACTGCTCTGTTTTGCTTTCCCTTTCGGATACGAAGTCCGTGTTTATTTTGCGCTTTGTTTCGAAAGAGGCTGCTAACATTGCTTTCAGCGTCTTTTTTTCTCTCTCTTCCTCTTCGCTAACACCCCTTCAGAAGAAAGCCACTTAGGGTTTCTGTCCGTCTTCTCGTGCCTTAGAAGCTCGGGCTATCTTTTTATGGGTCCCAATAGTGCCATGGGGAGCCAGCGATCTCAAGGGTTTTACCATACTGTGGCCATCCTTGTCGAAGACATTGCATCCCCGCACAATAAGCTAGGCTTGAAAGAAGAGCCAAGCACTGGCACGCTCTTTACTTAGTCCCTCACTCCCCTTCGAGTATTATTCCTACCGTTGCTGTATTTTCTTGCCCGCGTCAAACCAGGAATCTATCTGTCTGTGTGTAGCGCGCTCAGTGGATGCTTGGAATTGCAGTTCGGGGCGGTGGGGGATCACGCGAGTTCTCGCGATGGAAGCTGTTTTCCTGCTTTCACCGCAACCATTCTCCTCTCTCTTTCACTCTCTCTTTCGAACAGCTGTACTTTTTAGCATTCATTTTTTGCATCTTTAGCTCCGGAGGGAGCGCTCCCCAGCTCAGCGGCTAGGCGGCTCCTCGCCAAATAAATATCCGCCCAATTTCTTGGAACAGGCCCGGTGCCAGCCGTTTATATCTCCCCGACCTGGAAGGGAAAACCCCGTTTCATCCATCGCGGCAGTTTTATGGATGACCGCACCACGTGGAGACGGAAAGAGCTCGCAGAATGGCGCGTTTGGACTCTCTAGACTTCGGATGAAATAGTGCCTATCTTATTACTCCTGGTCGCTAATGCGCTTTGTGCTTGCCGTCAGGTGTGCTCGGAATGTCCATCTCGAAGTTATACCCACTATGGGCTCTTCACACTATAACAGCACATCTTGGCAGCGTTCTTGTACTTTCATAATCAGATCCTTCAATGGTTCCAAAGAAACAACAGATCCTACTGAATACGATCATTCCAAAGGATGGGATCGTTGGGGAACGTAGTTATCCCACGACATTTCTCGTTTATCCAAGTGGGTGACCTGTGTAATGGATCAGTGAATTAATGGCAACATAAAAAAGGATTCTAATTGCCTCCTGCATAAGGTGCAAATAAGAAAGCTATTTGCATTAATCTTTCGGGAAGTTGCACAGCAATTGGCGCACAGTTGACACGAACAGTGTCAGCTACTTTGCTTTCCTCGATTACTCAGTACTACTTTAAAAACCGACGGTGCCAGGTCGCCACAATTTCTTGCGACGCTGACTGACGGCGTTATAGGTACGCCTATATCCAAGTACCCACCAAGTAGTTAAAAAAATTGAAGGACGCTTAAGCTTTGCCTTTAAGACTAGAACACGATAGCGTTATCGGGACCCGTTCGCATCGCATCGTTCGCATGCGGCAAGTAGGCTTCATTCACTGCAACACTGAACGTGGGAAAGTCAGCTTACAAAGACCAAGCTTACACCGATACCCTTAAAGTCGGCTTCACTTTTAAACTGAAATGCATTGCGGGAAGGACGTTTTTTCAGGCGAAATATAAGGGGCATTATATTAAAGGCCTTAGGACCTTTTTTTTATTATTTCATTGTTTGCTATTCCCCCGACGCGCGCAGGTCTGGTAGAAATGCTGGGAAAGGGGTTTGTGTTTGAGTTTCCTCGTAGCAGAATTAGATTTTCTCGTACATTCAGGCTACAATACGACGCCGATTGGTAAACAATCCGACGGCGAATCCCACACCGAATGGTAAAGTCGTACTTTACCGATTTTCTGAGGGATTTCACTGTGAGAAATTAAATTTTTGTTCACCAAAACCTTGCACCACGTGATGGGTCTGCGCGGTCGATGTTCTTGGATGATTTTCTCCGCCACCCGTGATCACACGCCAGTTGCCGACGCCGGATTTTCTGCGACACGGGGCCTTAAACGCTATCGCGTAAAAATGGCCAAATTTATAGCATTTCATTAACCACTAACCATTAACCACATTTCATTAAGCATCGCCTCACATAGATTCCAGCGTCTGCGTTAAATCTGCATAACTTTTTTTCTAATTTCATTCAGAACATTATGACACCATTCTAAATTCTGCTTGTGCATTCGGCTCCCTGCTTCTTAGTCAACGCACTTGAACCTATTCGCTATGTAAGCGTCCACTTTCGTAGACACGTTTTTTTACAGCTAAGTACTGCTGAACATGACGTCGCGACATTTACAAGGAGGGTCTATTCGCTCTCACGCAAGAAACGCACCAAAGGGCAATCACCCTCAGACTTTTGCAGCCGGGGATATACCCCAAGCCAGTTTTATTACACTCGATCTATCATGACACGTATGCTAGCAATACCTGCCCTCAGTGCGGTGATTCAGCTAACTTAGAACACATGCTCTGGCAATGTCCCTCGTTACGAGGCACAAATTAAGCAGACCAGTCAAGATGGAATACCTCATTGCTAAGCCCCCCCTACGGGGACCAAATCTGGGCTGTCTTGGAGCCTACGATGCAGCGGCCAGGCTCGACCTGTCCACACCAACGTGTGAGAGACCCGCTGCGCGATAATCGCGTTTCTCAGGACTCTTAATGAAGTTTTTCCATCCATCCATCCATCCATCCATCCATCCATCCATCCATCCATCCATCCATCCATCCATCCATCCATCCATCCATCCATCCATCCATCCATCCATCCATCCATCCATCCATCCATCCATCCATCCATCCATCCATCCATCCATCCATCCATCCATCCATCCATCCATCCATCCATCCATCCATCCATCCATCCATCCATCCATCCATCCATCCATCCATCCATCCATCCATCCATCCATCCATCCATCCATCCATCCATCCATCCATCCATCCATCCATCCATCCATCCATCCATCCATCCATCCATCCATCCATCCATCCATCCATCCATCCATCCATCCATCCATCCATCCATCCATCCATCCATCCATCCATCCATCCATCCATCCATCCATCCATCCATCCATCCATCCATCCATCCATCCATCCATCCATCCATCCATCCATCCATCCATCCATCCATCCATCCATCCATCCATCCATCCATCCATCCATCCATCCATCCATCCATCCATCCATCCATCCATCCATCCATCCATCCATCCATCCATCCATCCATCCATCCATCCATCCATCCATCCATCCATCCATCCATCCATCCATCCATCCATCCATCCATCCATCCATCCATCCATCCATCCATCCATCCATCCATCCATCCATCCATCCATCCATCCATCCATCCATCCATCCATCCATCCATCCATCCATCCATCCATCCATCCATCCATCCATCCATCCATCCATCCATCCATCCATCCATCCATCCATCCATCCATCCATCCATCCATCCATCCATCCATCCATCCATCCATCCATCCATCCATCCATCCATCCATCCATCCATCCATCCATCCATCCATCCATCCATCCATCCATCCATCCATCCATCCATCCATCCATCCATCCATCCATCCATCCATCCATCCATCATCCATCCATCCATCCATCCATCCATCCATCCATCCATCCATCCATCCATCCATCCATCCATCCATCCTCCATCCATCCATCCATCCATCCATCCATCCATCCATCCATCCATCCATCCATCCATCCATCCATCCATCCATCCATCCATCCATCCATCCATCCATCCATCCATCCATCCATCCATCCATCCATCCATCCATCCATCCATCCATCCATCCATCCTCCATCCATCCATCCATCCATCCATCCATCCATCCATCCATCCATCCATCCATCCATCCATCCATCCATCCATCCATCCATCCATCCATCCATCCATCCATCCATCCATCCATCCATCCATCCATCCATCCATCCATCCATCCATCCATCCATCCATCCATCCATCCATCCATCCATCCATCCATCCATCCATCCATCCATCCATCCATCCATCCATCCATCCATCCATCCATCCATCCATCCATCCATCCATCCATCCATCCATCCATCCATCCATCCATCCATCCATCCATCCATCCATCCATCCATCCATCCATCCATCCATCCATCCATCCATCCATCCATCCATCCATCCATCCATCCATCCATCCATCCATCCATCCATCCATCCATCCATCCATCCATCCATCCATCCATCCATCCATCCATCCATCCATCCATCCATCCATCCATCCATCCATCCATCCATCCATCCATCCATCCATCCATCCATCCATCCATCCATCCATCCATCCATCCATCCATCCATCCATCCATCCATCCATCCATGCATCCATCCATCCATGCATGCAAGTCACACACCTTCCCAACCCAGATAATGTTTTATTCAGCTTCCAAAGCATTACGCTACATCTCGGCTTAGGTGGCCATTAAAAAAATTCACCGACGATTACGATACTCCCTAATGCGAAATTAGAGCGTAGTTCTATACGTGTTTTCATTTCGCTATATTGTGGCAAATATTTTGAGAGAGACATGTCGAAGATTCGGCAATCGTCGTATATCTGATCTGCGGGTCAAGCACGTCGGCTTTTATACATGACTCGCCGAAGGCTCCAATGTAATCGCTGGTGCCGCTTGGCTTTCAGAAAGTACTACATAATTGGTGTCGCACATATATACAATCAGATTACAAAAGAATCGCACACCATGACAATCGAAACAAGGGCGAACGAGACAAAACCAAACAAGCACGAGAGAGCGCTGACGCGAGCAAACGATAGTACGAAACTAGTGGCCCGGCTGAAACCAGATACTGGTACACTCTAAAAAAAAGTTTACACCTTTTGGGTCCTAACTTGTCCCCAAACGATAATCGTCATCTCTCTTCTCAGCATTTCCTTTCCTTAACGCTGCGAGCCGCTACTTCCCAGTCACGAAAGGCTTGCGCGTTAACAGCGTGACACAGAATTCTCGGCAGGAAAGTAGCGAGCGCTGAGTTTTCAAGAAAGAAAATGCAAGCAAGGCTGATGACGATGATTGTTTGGGGACAAGATGCAACCCAAAGGGTGTAAACTTTTTTTGGAGTGCATGCATCAAGCTGTCGGGCGGGTCCGCATGAAACCGGTTTCCCGTGCGCACGTCACTGAAGGGGCCGCTCTCATTGGTCTCCGCCGTTCGCGGCTCGCGTCTTTCTTTCATCTTTCGCTGTTGTGGTCGTTCGCTTGGCTACGCCTCCGCCAACGTTCGCCGCAGGAATAGGCACTTAAGAGCTGCGCTCTAAAAGAAAATGGCTGCGAGCTTTCTCGAAAATCTTCCTGTTCGCTACTAGCGTCCACATTTGTGGACACTTCTTCTGAAGCCAAGTGCGCCTCAGCGAAACGTTCCGAGGCATTCAAATTATGCCCGTTTATCAGCCTGCGTAATGGCTTACCCTGCTGTCAAAGGGTGCCATATTACGGCTGAGGTGGCAGTCGAAAAAAAGGCCGCATACAGGTCACGACATGTTTTCGCAACTTCTGTTCGCATTAGTTGGCTTCAAGATGCTTTTTATGTCCCTAATTTCTTTCTGTAAGCTCCTATAACAGGGTGAAATAAAATTTTACAAAGAGTTACTCCTTTCCGTGCCTACATTTGGTTTTCGACAGTGAAGAGGTTATGGAAAATATTACTCAAGAAGCGTCTGACTGGCCAAATTTCCTCGGGAAGGATTTTGTTAAAGTGCATAATAAATATTTAAATCATGCTAGATTGTCAGTTGATAAAACCGTCATTTTTATGATGTGGTGACTGCTTCCAATTCCAACTAACAAGGTTCTAACTAAGATTGATGGCATTTTTTGACTCACAGACTCTAATATACTTCGTGGTCTCAAGTGCGTATGAGTCTCTATTTAAATTTGGGTTCTCCTATTTACAGCGTAAGCATTTGTATCAGAAATGACGCTAATAATTATTTGCTACTGCTCTGTTTAAGGTATTCAAGAAAGCTATGCGAGAGAGAGAGAAAAAAGGTAAAGGAAAGACAGGGAGGTTAACCACACATTATCTCCGGTTGACTACCCTGTACTGGGGGAGGGGCAAAGGGATTCGACAGGAGAGAGAGAAAAAATAAGTACAGAAAAGGGGAAAAAGGAAAGAAAAAAATCACACACACACACACACACACACACAAAACAGAACTGTTTCTGTGGGCATTGTCACGCAGTCTGCGAAGGCGTTCTAGTGTTGAATAGTGTCAACGTCCCATCCTACGTCACACAGTGTAGAGTCACAATTTGTCACTGAGTTCGGTGTCGTTTAAATAACGCAGCAGTGCCTTCAAGGTGGCTCGCGCTGTTGTTCGTGTAGGCCAGTTTACAAGGATGTTGTTTTGCGTTATTAAGCGTTTGTCCAGTTGACCTATCGTGGCTGAGAGAGCTCCTCTCTGCGGGTTAAAACGAGGGCACTCACAAAGAAGGTGTGCGATTGTTTCGTTGCACCGGAAGAGCGTTCGAATCACAGTCGGTCAGATAGGCCGGTGGCTCGCAAGAAGCGCAGAAGCGCCTGCACGGCCTTCTTCTGTGACGTTGGGTCCAGTCTGTGGTGGAGAATTTTTTCTTCCGACAGAGGTCGGTCGTCCAATTGGTTGAACGCGTTTGTAACAGAATGTCTTTGCGCACAGTACTGTGGGCAGTCGCACAAAATATGTACAATTGATTCTTCATTGCCGCAGTGGTCACAGGCTGCGGTGTCGGCCATTCCTATGCGGAACGCATAGGCGTTGGGAAACGCAACGCCCAACCATAATCTGCACAAAAGTGTTGCGTCTCCTCGGCGAAGCCTTGATGGTACTCGAAGGCTTAGGGTTGGGTCCAGAGAGTATAAGCGAGCATGCATCAAGTGCGATTCATTCCATTGTGAGCTTGTGCGTTGGCGAGCGAGCACGCGGAGCTTCCGTGCAGCGTCAATCCTAGAAAGTGGAATGGGTCGTTTGTGATCTTCTTTATGAGCTGTGCGGGCAGCTTGATCGGCCCGTTCATTGCCGATAATTCCATAGTGACTTGGAAGCCACTGAAAAGTTATTTCTTGCCCTATCTCAGCCAGATTGTGTATTGCCTCGGCAATCTCAAAGACCAGCTGCTCGTGTTGTCCGCGGAGGTAAAGGTGATAGTAGAGACTGCAGAGCCGCCTTTGAGTCGGAGAAAATTGTCCATTTGTGTGTCACTTGATCACTAATGAATTGCAGCGCGGCACATAGTGCTGCGAGCTCTGCTGCCGTCGATGTTGTGACGTGAGACGTCTTGTATTTAATGGTTGTGCCCATCGTTGGTATCACCACTGCCGCGGTAGAGCTGTTCGGCAGGACGGAGCCGTCGCTGTATATATGGGCAGAGTCTTGGTACTTCTCGTACAACAGGAGTAAGGCGAGCTGTTTAAGGGCTGGTGATGACAGCTCTGCTTTTTTCTGGATGACAGGTATTGTCAGGTTGATATTTGGCTGGGTAAGGCACCACGGAGGAATCGAAGGTCTTGCGGCAGGAGTGAAGCAAGTTGGTAATGATTCACCATGCGTGGCTATTGTTTGGCAGAAAGAGATACGTTGTCTGTCCGCTGGCAGAGATGCCAGGTGGTGGTGGGGAGTCCGGGCAAGATGTCGTATATGTGTCCTTATTGCTTCAACCTCAATGTGAGTCTTGGCGAGGTGGTCTCCAGCAATTGCTATAGTCGCCACTGTGGATGCACTCCGAGGCAGGCCTAGGCAAATGCGGAGCGCTTGTGCTTGAACACTTTGTATGGTGCGCAGACTCGTTTTGTTGACGTTAGTTAAGGCTGGCAAGCTGTACCGCAGGAAGCCAAGAAACAGCACATTGTACAGTTGCAGCATAGCACTTGTGGACATTCCCCATGTCTTTCCAGTGAAGAACTTAAACAGCTGACAGATGCCTGTTAACCAATTCTTCATGTATGAAACGTGATGGCTCCATGACATGTCTCTGTCAATTATAACGCCTAGAAACTTGTAAGATCGAGTGTAGGGTATTCTTTGGCCATTTATAAATACGCTGTAGTTCGCCATGGGCTTCCGTGTAAATGCCACAAGTGCGCATTTCTCAGACGATATTTCCAGACCTCGATTCCGGAGGTAAATAGCAGTCTGAGATGCGGCTTTCTGGATCCTCGCACGCACTTGTAGGCGTGTTACTGCAGACGTCCAAACGCAGATGTCATCCGCATACATTGATAGCTGAACTGTGCTTGGCAGGTGCTCAAGGAGAGAAAGGAGAGTCAGATTAAACAGCACAGGGCTGAGGACACCGCCCTGGGGGACGCCGCGGTAGCTGTAATGTAGAGAGGTGTGGCCGTCCTCAGTGTTCACGAAAAAGGATCGCATGGAGAGGTAGTCGCGTATCCATTGAAACATCCGGCCGCCCACACCTACCTCTTCGAGAGCAGTAAGTATGGCTTCATGTGTAATGTTGTCATATGCCCCTTTCAAGTCGAGAAACAAGGAAGCGCAAAGACGCTTTCGGCATTTTTCGTGCTGAACGTAGGTGACTAGGTCGACGACGTTATCTATCGCTGATCGACCACGGCGAAAGCCCGTCATAGCCTCTGGGTAAATGTTGTGGTACTCTAGGTACCACTCCAGGCGTCCTAGGATCATTCTCTCCATTACTTTGCCCACACAACTAGCCAAAGCGATCGGTCGATACGATGAGAGCTCCAAAGGCGATTTGCCAGGCTTCAGTAGTGGAACCAGGCGACTGGTTTTCCAGCTTATCGGGAGCGTGCCATCTCGCCAAGATTCATTGTAGAGCTCTAGAAGAACAATGCTTGCGCGCTCACCCAGATGACGTAGGGCTCTGTAAGAAATGCCATCAGGTCCTGGAGCCGATGTGCGTCCACACAAAGCTAGTGCTGCCTTAAGTTCATGGATTGAAAAAGGTACATCCATGCGTTGATCTCGCGATGGTGGAGAGCTACTCGAAGGCGGAAAATTGTTGGGAGAAGCGAGTTGGCCGGATAATCTGGCGCAGAACTCTTCTGCCACGTGAATATCCGGTCGCTGTTGTGAAAGGGCTAGGGCCTTGAATGGAAACCGCTGCACGGGCAGTGTCCGGAGACCTTGTACCGTCCTCCACAATTGCGATAAAGGCTTGCGAGGGTGTAGAGACTCACAAAACGCAGCCCAGCGTTGTGATTCCAGCTTAGCTAACCGGCGCTGGATCTTCTTTTGGATGCGTCTGGCGGTCCGTAAATCATCCATTGCATGCGTGCGGCGGTACCTTCGTTCAGCACGTCGACGAATTGCTCGAAGTCGTTCTAATTCTATATGAAATTCCGTTAGCTTCGAAGAGCATGTGATAGTGCACATAGTATCTTGTACTGCGATCTTGATAGTCTCTTCCAAACGATGTCAAATGTTGTCTTGACAGTGCTCTTCCATGAGAGACTGAAATTTGGTCCAGTCCACTCTTTGGATGGTATCGCGTATCTTGGAAGGAGATAATCCGCTTATTATGACGTATGTGGGAATGTGGTCACTCCCATGTGTTTCTATATCTGCAAACCACCCAGCACGTCTGACGAGGCTTCGTGAGACAAACGCCAAGTCCAGACAGCTGCTGTACGTGGAGCCACGTAAGAACGTAGGACTGCCGTCATTTAACAACAAAAGTCCATTGTCATGAGCGACGGATACCAAATGTCTGCCTTTCGCGTTGATCTTCGTACTGCCCCACAGTGTGTGATGAGCGCTGAAATCCCCAATGATGACCCACGGATCAGGAGTTGATGATAGGATGTCGCGTAGTCTTGTTTGATCAAATCGACTTGATGGAGACAGGTAAGCGCCCACAATGGTGATGGTAAGTTTCTTCTTTTTCACTGTTAAACATATATATTGATTGTCGTCATGAGCTATGTGAGAGTTGTGTTATTGCCTTGAGGGAGTCAGTACAGTGGATTTGCCAAGCGCTACAGCACAACGAAAATAATCTAGCAGTCAGAACATGTCGCAAATTTCGACAGTACATGCAATGGTACTAAAATTCTTGTTAGCGACCGTATACGCCGTTAAAGGTCATGTGAAATAGCTCAAAAATTATGTCACAGCCCTTCCAAAATAGCACTAATCACATCGCTTGTTTCCCTTCAACTTAAAAAGGCCTGCTTGTTTCTTGACAGTATAAAATGTATGCGAGCAATTATTGCCGGTGGGATGTAGGGACCAGAATGTATGTTTGGTCGAGCCCGCACAGAGCTATACTATTGACGGTAGAGAAGAAAATTTCAACAAAACTATCAGCGACGTCTAGGAGCGTTTTTGGGAGATGTGAGACAGGAATGACGGCTTCTCGTACAGCAGTGTCCTCGGAATACAACCTAGAGCTTCATTTTACTTTCCGAGGGTACTTGAGTGAGAAAAAAAAGAAAGTAGAAAAATTATGAAAACTTGGGCTGGTTATTTTTAATTAGGGAGGTAGTAATGTACGCGTACTAAAGCAGAGTTGGTGTACCGTGAAGCCTGGCGCAGGCACCTCGCCTATTTCATTACTATTCCTGCTATTTCATTACTATTCCGGAGTGGTTTTATTGTGAGCTCATATTTCATTTTTCTTAACACCTCCTTCAAGACTCAATATTTAAGAAAGCATAGAGTTCTGAGGAGAAAGTATGCCAAGTATGACTTCCGCATTTTTTGAAAATGAAATGGGACCACGTAAAACCTGCTTTTGAAAATGTCTTTACTTTGAGAGATGGATTGTGTCACAGCGCCTGCTTTTCGCGAATTCGATGTGGCAAGAAAAATAAGCAGGCAAACGTGCTCTTGTAGCTTCCAAAATTGATATATTTGGATCGAATTTGCTGCCCGCCGACAGGTGTCATACAAGGTCATACAAGTAGTTCAAGTGGACACAAGGTTATACAAGGCGTTTTTCGAAATGTTGGTGTAGCAATATAAAAAAAGCTGGCTCTCCCATGATCTAAAGTAGATGTAAGCATGAAATGGCTACCGGCAAAGTAGATTCGTTGGAGATTGCATTAGCCACAATTTTAAAATGGGTGCAATGCATGTTAGCAACGGCACAACCAACCACACCGCACCACGCCATACTGTATACTGGTCCATGTGAACGTAATAGTTTCCTGCCACAAATAGAACCTCATTGCAATTCTCGTTTCGGCCAAACAGCTATCCGCGGCGCGCCGGACGCTGACCGCTTGGTCACGCAGCGGGGCGCCATCTCTCGAGCTGGCGTAAAACACGCGCCGCTGAACTCACGGACCACTGGAGTTGAAAAAAAGCACAGGCAACCCTGTCTCAGTGCTAAAATATGACAATCAAATGAATGGTGCCCTCTACCTGCCTTTTGAACCTTGCCATTGGAAATGACAAATAAAACTTCAGCGTGCTAGAAGTTACAGCTTCAGTGATATTGTGAATAAAGTTAGGATGAACTCGGAAGCAATATTTTTAAAAACTTGCTTCGGCAGTAATTAGCGTATGCGGTCCTGTACAAAGGGTTGGGGACAGAGACTCCATTTCCTTAACTTTTGACTGGTTGCCCGGATAATCTCGTTTTGTTCTCGGAACGATGCCCGGATGTTCTCGTATGAGTTCCCGGATAACGGTTCTGGCTTTTGGCTCAAGGTCACTTGAAGGTCGCTGACAACGGGAGCTAAAATTATTTCATGCTTAAAACCGCTAAACGCTAACTTAGGGAAAACTCGAGAGCAAAGCAGAGATGGCGTCACCAACCCCTGTCACTGTGCCGGTACTCGTCACTGTTGTTTTCTTCATGAACGACAATAAAAAAATCACCAGCCCTTTCCCTGTAGAGAAAACGGGGGTAAGCGAAGCTGGTCATGTGTCTGATCTTCATGGTGATTTTCTTTTTTTCTCGCTCTCGATCTCTTTCTCTCTCTCTATCTACCTTTCTTTCTCTCTCTATTTCTCTATCTTCCTTTCTTTCTCTCTATTTATTTCTTCCTTTCTCTCTATCTATGTCTCTTCCTTTCTCTCTCTTGCTCTCTTTGTTTCTCTGACCTTCGTGGTGATTTTCTCTCTCTCTTTCTCTCTTCCTTTCCTTCTCTGACCTTCGTGGTGATTTTCTATCTTTCTTTCTCTCTCTCTCTCTTTCTCTCGGTCTTTCTTTCTCTCTTTACTTCTTTCTCTCTCTTTCTCTCACTCTTTCGTCCTCTCTTTCTCTTTGTCGTGCCTCGTATGTGCCAATCATCATGGTCCCTTTCTGCACGACCGCCAGGAACGGCCCACTTTTCAGCGTGACACCGCCACCACGACCACCAACGCCGCCGCCGAAACTTGTGAGCCTATAAAGCTTCGCTTAAAAAACGAGGGACCAATTTTTATTAGTCATATCATAAGAAGCCAACCAACAAGGATTTCTTGATTTTGTTCGGTGGCGGCGTTGTCCGGTTCCCCCTCAAACCTACGTCTTCATGTCCCTGTGCCACTGGCACCTCGCCTTGCAATATGTCCCCCAAAATGGCAACAACTTTAATACAATCACATAAGGGTGCCCCCTCTTCAGCAATGAAGAGCCGATGACGAGGCATTTCCACAGTCACATGTTCCTCATCTTCCATCTTACAATTTCGAATCTCTTGTTTCTAGCCATGAAGCACATTTCCTTGTTTCTTCGTTTTCATTTTATGCTACCTCGTCTTAGCCTAGAGATTTAGAGACAGGCTACCTGGGCAATCGTTTCATTCTCCCTTCTATTCTTTTCGTACAGTACTTCCTCTCTTTCTGTCCTTCCCATCCTCTTTCTTTAACCCTCTTTTCATGGTTCTCGAGCTCCATGTGACCGGGTATACTGAGGGCGGCACTTCTTGAAACTTATCGAATGGGGCCCAAATTCATGAAAGTACAACATGGAAGAGACCGGCAGACACGCAGTCTTCCCCAGCAAGGAGAATACGGAGGCTTAAAATTGGGGCGCCGAAGTGTCGCGCCAGTGCCCTACGAACATCGGACATCTTTAGCCGTTCCCTTGTCTCACTGTTTCCTTCCTTTCTTATCTACTCTCCCCGTGTGTATTGGTTTACGCTTTGCGAGCGAGGCTTCCGGGGGAAAAACGGAGCTGGTGCATCATTTTTCACTCACGGGACAGTTCCCGAGGACATTTAGGACATGCCGCCTGGCGCTCGCGACATTGTGGAGAAGCTTGTCTTCCCTCTGTTCTCGGCTATTCGGAGTGTGGATGACGCCTACGTTTTTTCTCTGAGGCGATACGCTTTTGAATCAGCAGCGGCAATATCGACAAATGCGCTGAGGTCTTTCGCAAAGTTTAGGAGTATGAAATGACTGTATTCTTGTAAAGAGAGGGGATCTTTTGTTGCCCACTCGTTTAAAGGCAAAGAAGAGCATTTACAAAGCTACTGTCAGGCCGACGACAAAGTTTTCAATACAGGACGTCGTCATCGTTTAGTTTTAGATGGCTTGTTCCTAGTTCCCTGCTTTTCTGCGCCTTCACGTGGGCATTAAATACAGAACGTTCCGGATCACCATGGTCTTTTGAGGTGGTAATGCCGAAAACCAGGAACGAACGTTCGCCGCTATTCAGTCACATGCAACCCTCCACCGTGACTCAGTGGTGGTTGCATTCTCCTGCTGAACGCAAGGCTGCCAGTTTGATCCCCGACAACGCTGGCTCCATTCCGATGATGCAGGAATGCAGAAACACTTGCAGTGATTTCCCTACACACCTCCCTCCCTTGTTTTTGTGAAGGCACCGCCTTAATTCGGAACGACTTATCTTTCCTTGGTTTTCGCGCGCGACGGCAAATTTTGTCTAATGGCACCAGAAGAAGGGCATATGTACACGAAAGGACGCATTGTCCACAGCTTGCTTGTGATTAGAGACTCCAACACGAAAGAAAGAACGGTGAATACGACGATCGCCCGGGCTTCAAAGCGTCAGGGCCAGCGCGTAAGCGTTGGAAGCGTGCAACAAGGCGGTGTAATTGCCGCGTGGCGACACCGAGCAGAACGCCACATTCGAACGCCGCATCCGAACACTGCAACCGAACGCCGCATACGTCCCCGTCAACGGCGGTGACACGCCGTCTGTCAGGCCGCTATGGACAGCACCGAGCGTTTACGGCGCGCGCGTCAGAGAAAGAGAAAAAATCACAGCATATCCACGCAGGAGCTTACCACTGTCGTTGAAAAGAAAAGTGTACAATCATTGCATTCTACCGGTGCTAACATATGGGGCAGAAACTTGGAGGTTAACAAAGAAGCTCGAGAACAAGTTAAGGACCGCACAAAGAGCAATGGAACGAAAAATCTTAGGAGTAACGTTAAGAGACAGGAAGACAGCGGTGTGGATCAGAGAACAAACGGAGGTAGACGATACTCTAGTTGACATTAAGCGGAAGAAATGGAGCTGGGCAGGCCATGTAATGCGTAGGATGGATAATCGGTGGACCATTAGGGTTACAGAATGGATACCAAGAGAAGGGAAGCGCAGTCGAGGACGGCAGAAAGTCAGGTGGGATGATGAGGTTAGGAAATTCGCAGTCGCAAGGTGGAATACGCTAGCGCAAGACAGGGGTAATTGGAGATCGCAGGGAGAGGCCTTCGTCCTGCAGTGGACATAAATATAGGCTGATGATGATGATGATGATGATGATGATGATGATGATGATGATGATGATGATGATGATGATGATGATCCACGCAGTGAATGATGATGAGTGGGCGAAGCACCGGGGGATCATTCGGGTAAAACACAGCTACGGACGAGAGATAAAGAAAGCACGCGTCGGGAACGAGAGAGAAAATTACACCATCTTCCCGTAGGGGAACCCTGAGTAGTATGCGAAGCAGCCATGGGGTCGACTCAAGGTAGTTTTATAAGCTGTATAAACTTGGACATGCGGCAGCACCAGCAACGCGCAGAACTGTTATCGACGACGTCGGCGTTTTGCCCGCGTTGGACATGCCGCAGCACCAGCAACGCGCAGAACTGTTGTCGACGACGTCGGCGTTTTGCCCGCGTTCGCACCGAACGCGCGCAAAGTGGAACCAGAACCGGAAGTGGAACCGGAAACGGAAGTGGAACCGGAACGCCATCTAGTGAACACTTCATAGAACTACAGGTGGCTACATACTACTACTACTACTACTACTACTACTACTACTACAGAGGAGGGAACGACCCACACCCTAAGCAGCTTCGCCCCTAAAAACATTACACCATCTTCCCGAGGGGAACCATGGGCTGATGCGGAGCATCGCGGTCGTTATAACGGCGTTCACGCGATGTGATGGTACGCTCGCGGTCGCGTGCACCATAAGGAGCAGCCTCTCGTTATTGACGTTTACACGCGGCTTCCCGTTCTCGAAGCTCAGGATCCGCTGCTCGACGTTGACGTTTCGAAGCGGCTTCGCGTTATCGAAGTGTGGAATCCGCTGCTCGACGCTGACGTTTCGAAGCGGCTTCGCGTTGGCGAACTGAATCTGGATCCGCGTCGCCGACGTTTACGTTCAGCGTCGCGAGCTCTTCGCTGCGCAGCCTTGTCTTCAGAGGTGCTCGCGGTTCTGTTAATGAACTGGCTGCTGCTCTTTGACGATGTGCCAGACAGTTCGTTGACAGATTCGTTGGCGTCCATTCAGCGCATCGGACGGCGCAGCGTGACTAAACCGAAGCAGCAACTGAGGCAGCGGCGCATGCACCGGGTTAATATAAGCAGCTGGCGCGGAGAGGAGGAGGAGAGAGAGAGCGGCGCGCATGTGTCCGCTATCGCACAGGTGGCGGATGAAGACACGGAGGGAGAAGCACGTTATCGAACAGATGGCATGGAGAGGGGGAGAGGAGGAGAGAGGCGTTATGGCACAGCTGGCGTCGAGAGAATGAGGAGGATGGATGGATAAAAACTTTATTTCATCTATTTAAATGTGGTTGGGCCCCTATATGTCCGGGAGCCCCCTGGCCGACATCTCTAGGCAGGCCCGGTCCACCAGCCAGAGCTGGTCATCCGAGCAAGTGGCCCGAAGAGCGGCCTCCCACGTGGAAAAGGAAGGGTTGGGAATAGGTTGTACCGCCATGGGCTTGGGGCAGCTCCACAAACAGTGGAAAAGATCTGCCCGGGGCGCTTGGCAGCTGGTACACTGTGGATTATTGAGACCAGGGTAAAATAAATGTGCTAGATATGGAGAAATAAGTGCATTGGTCTGGATCTGGCGCCAGATTGAACACTGATGGGGGGTAAGGGAATGGTGAGGGGCGGGTAATTCTCGTCTACCTTTCCTGTAATACGTGGTAATCTGGTGGTAGGTGTAGATCCCCGCTCCTGGTTTTTCCGTGGACTTGGGTGAGTGGTCGTCCGGAGTCCGGAGGGAAAGACCTCGGACTTGCGCATTAACGCGCTCGTTCCCGGGGACACACTCATGCCCAGGCACCCACGTGATGGTCACCGGATGGGGAAGCGGAGGGATGTTTTGTAAAATATGTGTGACTGTCTTAGGCGCTATGCCTTGAAGGAAGTAACGATATGCACTTTGGGAATCGGTGCAGATTTCTGTAATGGTAGAATCCGCGGCCGCATGCGCCACTGCTAGGGCTAATGCGACCCCCTCAGCAACGTCGGTGCGCGCTGTTTTAACCGAGGCCGAGAGTTTAATGCGTCCGTCCTCCGTCATGGCAGCAACCGTGGCCGTTCCTTCGAGCGGACCGACCGCGGCGTCGACGTAGAGGACGTCTTCGCGATTTTGATAACGCCGGGCGTAGTAATCGGCCCGCGCCTTGCGTCGGCCCGGGTAGCGTTGAACATTCATGTTTCGTGGCAACGGTTTGAGGTGCATGTGAGCCGCGAGTCTTACAGGAATGGGGCACCACGGCTCTTCATTCGGGATCGTGCCGCTTGGCTCGCACCCCAGAGTTCGGAGTAGGTTTCGCCCCGTGGGTGTTCGGGAGAGGCGCAGGAGTTGATTACTTCTCTGTGCCTCTATGATTTCTTGGACGGTATTATAGAGACCAGTTTGCAGAAGGCGGGTAGTGCTAGTGCGCACCGGTAGCCTCAGTGCGGTCTTAACCGCCCGCCTGATTAGTCTATTAGCCTGATCCAGTTGTTTTTCAGTGAGATGATGATACGGGAGGTGGTAGGCGAGGCGACTGACCACCAAAGCTTCAATCATTTGCATGGTGTCCTTTTCAGAGAGACCGTGGTTGCGTGACGTAATCCGGCGAACCAGTCCTGAGATTTGCTTTATTTGCTTATCGAGGAGGTTCAGTGTAAAACTTGCGTCTAGGTTAGATTGGATGTGCAGACCCAGGATCCTGATTTTATCAACCTTAGGTACTGGTTGACCGTGTACGAACAGGTCTATGCCTGGGTCGGACGTGTAGGGTTTAATCGTGAGCAATTCCGACTTTTCTGGTGAGCAGAAGAGTCCCATTATGCTAATATGCTGTTCGATGACGTTGATAGCTGTTTGGAGGACATCTTGGGCCTCCCCAATGGAGCCTTGTGACACCCATAGGGTCATATCATCAGCATAGAACGCGTGGTGCAATTTAGGTATATCTGTGAGCTCTCTGGCAAGTGGGGCCATGGCTACGTTAAATAATAGTGGTGATATGACTGCTCCCTGAGGTGTGCCCCTATTTGGGAGTGCAAAAGCGGCGGATGTGAGTGGACCTAATCTAATCTCGGCGGTGCGATTTTCCAAAAAAGCTTTGACATACTGCCAGATCCTACGGCCGCATCCTGTGGTGGCAAGGGTCCTGAGGATATGTTCGTGTCCTACGTTGTCAAAGGCTTTTTGTATGTCTAATGCTAGGATAGCTCTCGTGCGTGCCGTCCGTCTTTTGGGATAGAATAAAGTCTCTTTAATATGCAGGATGAGGAGAGGTGCGGACGGACGCCGACGCCGACACCAACGACGCCGCGGGACAGGCCGCCGCTATAAATGCTCCGCATCTAAAAGATGCTTCTCGAACAAACTCATAGGCGCGCGCGCCAGCGAACATGTCCGAGCAGACGCCCCGGCCCACTGTGATTTGTGAACTCCGCGAGTGCCGTAATCGTAGTGGGTAAGCACCAGAAGTGAGCAACAAGCAAGCAAGCGACAGCCATCGTGGCAGACGTGGAAGAAGAGGGGGAAGAAGATGACCAGGGTGTGGGAGTAGCCTTAGGAGGAACTTGACTGGTCGCTACTGATGGTGATGATGATGCCTCAACACTTGGCACAACCCACTGGTGGCCTATCCCCCTCAGTGGGTTGTGCCAAGTGTTGAGACATCATCATCATCATCAGTAGCGGCCTGTCAAGTTCCTGGCCCAAGGCCGCTTCAGGCTCCCACCTTCGATTGTCACCACATCCAACTTCTTCGGGCAGCCTGCGGTTGGCGAACTTCGGAAGGGCGTCCGACCCAGGCGACCCAGCGTCTCCAGCGCCATACCCGAGCTCGGGCTGGCGAACGCCGCAAGGGCGTCTAACTGTTACCAGTCTCCACTATGCCTGTTTTCACTACACAGCAGTGTCGATCATGGCTGCCTGATGATAAGGTGCCGACCGACATGGAAGAAATGAAGCCCTTGTACGGGTAGCAGAGGTGAAGCACTTGGACTTGGTGTCCGATGACCAGACCTCTACCGTACTAAGGCGACCTATCCATGTTCCCAACATCGCAGTGGAACTTGCGGAATTTCCTCCTGCATTATTGGATCCCTGGTGTTCGCCTGCGGGCGACCAGGATTTTCTTCGACGGCTTCTAGTTTCGCCACCGCTACTCCACTTCGTGCTCCACCTCTGTCGCCACTTCTAGTTCATCTCACAGCTCCTGTGTGAACCATGAAACTGTAGGCCCCTTCTAACTTTGATGCTTTCTTTCCAGACTTAATCCTCTTTTGTTTTTGTGATTAGCTTGCTGAGCTTCGTTTTCTCTTTTCGCGGTATTTTCTTTAATGGATGGCTTGTTGTGGTAACGAACGGCTTCGTCATTTCATGCGCTGAGGCTGTGCTTCAGTAGCGAGTAATTTATTGAAAGAACCTCATCACACCCACCTCCTCCACGCAACCTTGGCGAATTGCCGCGCGCTGACTGGAAGCTCGAGAAAGTTCCGGAGCTGTCAAGAAGATGCAGGGAAAGGGACGTAGCCTTCCACGTTCTGCGGTGCGCACCGAATTTTACGGCGCCAATTTCCGTTTCAAGGTTTTATAGCGATTGGGATTATGGACACTCCAAAGCGGATTTCTGCGGTTGGCATTGTCGTCGCCGTGAGGTTCCGTATGACGTCAACGGCGATGAAATCGTCGTCGCGCTCGGGACGCTGCATGTGCGAGTTAAAGGACGCGAGGGACGCCCACTTTCACGGGGAGCGAACGCACGTCGGAGAGCAAACGCGCGTTCGGCGCCGTGCTCCCTGAAGCGCTGCAGAATTAAGCGTCTCTTTCGTCCTTTACAATCACCATAAATTGAGAGCAAACGCGACATCTTCCATCGTGCGAGAGGCCGTGGGGGGACGGGAGGGGAGGCGACGTTTAGCTGCGGCACCAAATGCGTATTTATATAAATAAAGTCACCGCATATCCACGAAGTGAAGATGATTAGTGGGCGAAGCACCGGGGATCATTCGGGTAAACCACAGCTACTGACGAGAAAGAGAGCGCGCGTCGGGAATGAACGCCCTTGTGCACCGCAGCGCCCCTAGCTACGGACGAGAGAAAAAAAAAAACGTCGGAAGCGTTCTCCGGAAGCCGGAAGCGGAACCGAAAGTGGAAACGGAAGGGGAACCGGAAGTGGAAACGGAAGGGGAACCGGAAGTGGAAACGGAAGCGGAAGTCGGCTTCTGGTTCCGGCCTCCGGAAGCCGTAGCTTGGCGTACATATACTATACATATACATATATATATGCATATATGCGTATACATACATACATAGCGGTCTCCATGCCAACCAGAGCTACAGACTACGAGGGACAAGGCTCGGCCCTAAGTTGCTTCGCCCCTAAAACGTTGCGAGGCGAGAAGGTGGGTAAGATTTCCCACGCTGCTCGACGGGTGTCTCATTCTGATCTCATCGAAAACCTCCGAGCCGCCCGGCACTGGCAACAGTCACCAAAGCGGCGCGCGTTCGATGCGAACGCGAGCAAAACGCCGACGGCGTCGACAACAGTTCTGCGCGTTGCTGGTGCTGCTGGATGTCCAAGTTTATACAGCAGATAAAACTACTATCCTTACTCCGTATAGCTCTCTGCTAATTTGCTATCGCAATTGATGCTTCGCATTTCGGGTGAAACTGCGACATTTTTCTCGAGCGCGCTTATAAAGGAGCGTGCCCCAGGATGTAATTCGGTTTTAGGTCAGGCATAGACAGACTGAGGCAGTCAAAGTGTCCACTACTCGATAAACTTGGTGTTGTTTCCACCCACTGCTGGCCACAGATTTCCTGCATTACGGTAAGTAATCCTTTTGTTGGCTCGCCTTCATACCCAACATCTCTTGCTTTATCTCGATTTCTCTCTATAACAAAAAGCATCAATTGCGATAGCAAATTTGTAGAGATCTATACGGAGTAATGATATTAGCTTTATCAGCTGTATAAACTTGGAGATGCAGCAGCACCGGCAACACGCAGAACTGTTGTCGACGCCGTCGGCGTTTTGTCCGCGTTCGCTCAAAATGCGTGCGGCGTTGGTGACTGTTGCCGGAGCCTCTGATATAAATAGGCACTTGGTGCCGCAGCTAAACGTCGCCTCCCTTCCCTCCCCCTCCAACCCCTCCCCCACGGCCTCTCGCGCGTCGGAAGAAGGCGCGTTTGCTCTACATATATGGTGATTGTAAAGGAGGAAAGAGACGCCTACTTCTGCAGCCCTTAAGGGAGCACGGCGCAGAACGCGCGTTTGTTCTCCGACGTGCGTTCATTCCCCGTAAAAGCGCGCGCCCCTCGCGCTCTTTCACTCGCACATACAGCGTTCGGCGCGCGGCCGATGATAAGTGGTTCTTGAGGGAAAGGGAAAGGGTTGGCGCTATCTTCTGCAGCCCTTGAGGGAGCACGGCTCAGCGCCAACGGGGAGGGGTAAGTGGGAGCGAAAGAAGGGATAGAGTGGAGTCGCCATGGCTGGGCGAAGCAAAACCGGCAGGCATAGGCGGCACGTATCAGGCCGAGATGGAAGGCCTTGGTGTGCTGCAGAGTCTGCAGGGGTGTTGTGCCAGGCTGGTCAGGCCCGGGGTGGGGTGGGAGGCCGTGAGGCCTTCCCGCTTGTAGAAATGTCCTTAGAGGCGTGCGGAGAGCCCTGACGAGTCAAGGAACTCCACGACGCCTCGAAGTGCAGAAAGGTGGTGTCGGCCGGGGAAGAGGAGATCTTCCTCCTTGCCAGAGGGGAGGCCCAGGCGGCGGAACTCCTGCAGGAGTGGGCCCCGCTGCTGGAGGTACGCCGGGCAGGCCAGCAGGAGATGTTCGATCGTCTCCGGCTCCCCGCAGGAGCTGCAGGCCGGGGACGTCGCTCCGATTTCATCCCCATTGACGTCATACGGAACCTCACGGCGACGGCGACGGCGACGGCTACGGCGACGGCTACGGCGACGGCAGAAATCTGCTTTTGAGTGTCCATATAATTGCTATCGCAATAAAAATGTCACAGTTTCGCCCTAAGGGCGAAGCAATGAATGCGATAGCAACACAGCAATGTCATACGAAGTAAGGTGAGCGGCTTTGGTAGCAACAACACGCAGAACTGTTGTCGACGCCATCGGCGTTTTGCCCGCGTTCGCTCAAAATGCGTGCGGCGTTGGTGACTGTTGCCGGAGCCTCTGATATAAATAGGCACTGCGTGCCGCAGCTAAACGTCGCCTCCCTTCCCTCCCCCTCCTCCACGGCCACTCGCTCGTTGGAAGAAGGCGCGTATGCTCTACATACATGGTGATTGTGAAGGAGAACAGAGACGCCTACTTCTGCAGCCCTTAAGCGAGCACGGCGCAGAACGCGCGCTTGTTCTCCGCCGTGCGTTCACTCCCCGTGAAAGACGCGCCCCTCGCGCCCTTTCACTCGCACATACAGCGTTCGGCGCTACAACATCTATTTCCATAAGATATAAAGAAATACAACACATTGTGCCATTCGCTAATTAAAAAGCCATCTAATAATGCTTGACTATCGTTTCGACAGTATTAGTGTAGTTTTTGTTTTATTGCGATAGCAATTATATGGACACTCAAAAGCAGATTTCTGCCGTCGGCGTCGCCGTCGCCGTCGCCGTCGTCGTCGCCGTGAGGTTCCGTATGACGTCATTTGGAGAAGAAATCGTCGCCGCCGGTAAGTGGTTCTTGAGGGAAAGGGAAAGGTTGGCGCAGAAGATAGCGCCAACCTTTCCCTTTCCCTCAAGAACCACTTACCGGCGGCGACGATTTCTTCTCCAAATGACGTCATACGGAACCTCACGGCGACGACGACGGCGACGGCGACGGCGACGCCGACGGCAGAAATCTGCTTTTGAGTGTCCATATAATTGCTATCGCAATAAAACAAAAACTACACTAATACTGTCGAAACGATAGTCAAGCATTATTAGATGGCTTTTTAATTAGCGAATGGCACAATGTGTTGTATTTCTTTATATCTTATGGAAATAGATGTTGTAGAATAAACTGTTCAAAATTTTTTATCAGAATATTATATGACCAACCTTTCTGGCATTGCTTCCGATTCGGAAGGCTTAAGGCACCGAGATATATACTCCGCTTAAACATATACAAACGCTAATTTGGATTAACATGGTTGATAACAGGTGTTACATTTACTGCATGATCAAGCCTTTGATTAATGACATCCTTCGCAGAATGTTGACCTACGTCGATAGAATAATATCCCTCGTATGCTACATGTTAATCTTTCTTATTCGCGAATTTATTATTTTCCGGGTCGGGAGATTATTTCGTCGCGCATGTTTGATGTGCTTTTTTCTGAACAGTAGAATAAAAAGTGATAAGCATTGCTGAAACATTTATTTGGTCTAATAACAAAAAGTATAAACAACAAAATTGTACTATTAATTCGACTCGGAGAAGTCTTTCGGAGGTAGGTGAAAAACAATTTGACGCAGGGAATGTGTTCTGCCTTAGAAAACAAGAGCGTGTGAAATGGGCTACCCCGCGAAGCAGACTCATTACGGCAGATCATGCAGTAGGTGTAACGAACACACATGAGAATTCAATGATCAGGCTTACATATATTGTTGTTGGTGTTTAGGTTACGCCGGCAGTGAAGCGGCAACAACCTATCCGGAGCTTCTTGCTTCCTTTGAAAACGTCGAAGCAATGTCAAAGTGTAAAACGGTGGGACGCTTCAGCTAGTGCATCCGACTGTAGTTTCCTGCCAGAAGGCCCTGAACCGATCACCGAAGAGTGCGCTCAGCCAATAGGACATTCCTGGTGTTTATCGGTCATGAGATTCTCCTTCATTGAGGTTACCAGTGACGGGCTACTCGTGCAAAATTTGCTAAAGGGCATATAATGAAGGGAAGCTTCTTGACGACGGAAAAACGGGTGGTGCATGGATCATCGAGCCAGTCAGCAAGTCCAATGCATCCAAGCTTGGTGAAAAGGCCGCGAAGCACGGCGCCTCGGGACACCACAAACATGCTGTAAAAATTTTTAGGCAGTCGAAGACAATTTCAGAGGTCATAAATGAGGCTGCAAAAAGTGGCGACGATCAAACTACGGTTACGAGAAAGAGCATGGCTGTAGCATTCTACTTTCATTCCAAGCAGAAAGTAGCCCACAGTACGACCTGCAGATCCTTGCTGAGTTCGTTTTCCATTATCAATCATGAAATCGAGGAGTGGTACAAGGGAAGACCCGCAAACGCTAATTACCTTTCTGCAAGGAATTTAACTGACTGGTTTTAAGCATGTGGGGCGATGGTTAAGAAATGAACTATTGGAGAGGTCCAAACATCTGTTTCGACGTTCGCGACATTAATGTACATTAATGACTGACATTAATGGACGCCATATCCTGATTCACTGCATACACTACCGTGATGTCAATGGCCAACCGACGGACGGGTTCCTCGACGTTGAGGTTATCTCGGCCACATCGGCTTCAACTGTGACCACGCATATCCTGCACGAGATGAGCAAGTCTGCACTCGACGCACCCAATGTGGCTTCTTGTTCATTTTTGATGGGGCTGCGAACTTCTCTGGAATTCACGGAGGGGTACAGGCTTTACTTAAGCAGAAATGCAACCTTCATCTCTGTTACGCGCCCTGCAGAGGTCATTTACTCCAGCTTGCCTTAGAACGTGTTGCAGAGTCGTCGAAAGAAATCAAAAGGACTCTTAATCTCATCTCGTCCCTGTACTCTTTCTTCAGTAAGAGTCCTAAACGCTTGAGTGTTCTTGAAAACATTGAAGATGCTGTCGACTTTAAGCTGAAACTCGTGCAGCCAGGCAAAACTCGGTGGCTCTCTGATGAGCGATCGCTGGCTGTGATACTGATTGTACTTGAGCCGCTGTTACTCGCTTGGGAAAGCATTTAGCAAGATGGTGCTGACATGAGCAGTGAAGATGGCAGACTATTGTTACAGCTACATTCCGGAAAAAAACGATCGCTATTATTACAGTTGTCGATCGTTTCCTGACGGCATTGGCGTCTCTAAACAATGTGATCTAGGCAACTACAACGACAGCGGTAGATCTTTGCGCTGTGATCGAAGCAACCACGGAGGTTATTGCGGCGATTTCTGTGGAAGCAGTGCTCAAAGAAGTAAGAACGTCAGCAGAGAAGCTCCTTGAAAATGGCACTTTTGTGGTGGTATTAGCAAACGAGAACAACGGCAACATCACGCGTAAATTAAACAAGTACAAAGCCCCAATTCTGGGCGACCTTCGGCTGCGACTTGTGGACCCCACCTCAACCCTGCTATCTTTCTACGTGTGCCTATCACACAACACGCGAGGAATTTTGATGCGGAGTGGAACATCTTCTGACGCCTGAAGCAGAATTGGACATCCACAATATTTTTATATTCCCTTCTCGTTGTTCCCCATTTAATCGCTTTGTTTCCCAAGTTGCAAGATGTTGTCGGTCATCGTTTGTTGCTACCGATCACCACAGCCTCCGTCGAGCGCTCCTTTTCTACCCTGAACCGGGTTTTGTCTTTAGAAAGAAGCCGCCTTCTCCCTAACCATATGAAAGAGTTGCTGAGCATCACCATTGAAGGCCCGGAACTGCCAGACGTCTGAGATGCCACTGACAATAACCGACGTGTTTTTTAAGGTTTTACCGCGAAAGTGGTCAGGTGTTACAGCAAGAAACCTAGGCGGATGTAACTGTTCGGAATGTGGTCGAGAATGCGTACATATATTTGTGGCGGTGTAGTTTTATTGACACGAAGGACATTGATTCTCACTTGTTGGTTTATAATTTGCCTTTATTAGTTTCGCTATTTAATGAATGGTGGGGATGTGCAAAGTACCTGTGGTTGGACGTATTCATTAAAAAATTAAAATTAAATTATGGGGTTTTACGTGCCAAAACCACGATCTGATTATGAGGCACGTCGTAGTGGGGGACTCCGGAAATTTTGACCACCTGGGGTTCTATAACGTGCGCCTAAATCTAAGTACACGGGTGTTTTCGCATTTCGCCCCCATCGAAATGCGGCCGCCGTGGCGGGATTCGATCCCGCGACCTTGTGCTCAGCAGCCCAACACCATAGCCACGGAGCAACCACGGCGGGTTGGACGTATTCAACCAATTGTGTGTAGCAGCCGTAAATTGATATCTTGATATGTCAATGCATGCATATCGCCGTGGCTGATATCGAAGCTCCCATATACCTACACCTTCTGCGTGTGCCTACAGTGTTAAGTATAGATTCGATTTCCTGGTGTGTGTGCTTAATTAAGAGATAAGCTATGCCTAGTGCACAAGCGCGCGTGGTTTACAGCATTTTCCACGTCTGCGTCCC
Source organism: Dermacentor silvarum (assembly GCF_013339745.2). Lineage (NCBI taxonomy): Eukaryota > Metazoa > Arthropoda > Arachnida > Ixodida > Ixodidae > Dermacentor > Dermacentor silvarum. The sequence continues at coordinate 56,679,675 of NC_051159.1, read as the reverse complement.
GCGAGTGGGGTTGAGCCGCTAGATTTTGTTGCTTTTACTGCAAGTAGTCTGAAATGCAGCGTAGTTTCTCTAGACGTTTTGAGTAGTCGTTGGATAATTTTGTCTTTTCAGAAATCCGACTTTCGTGCTTATGTAAAGTGAAATAACTGTTCGCAATCTTTGTCACGAGTGTTGGAGTCAAGGACACATATAAAAAATAAAGATGACTACCGCTCCTAGCTTCTCTATTGTCAATGCCCCTCCCCTAAAAATTTAGACCCCCCCCCTGATCTCAATTCCTGGGGAAACCCCTGAGCACTTGCCAACGGAGCACTGGGCATATACATTGTTAAACAGTCGTTGGCCAAAGCCAATCAGAAACCTTCTCCAATTACGGCCTCACTCATAGCCTTACTCATAATCAAGGGTTCGAGGAAAGTTCGTCTCGTCGGGAATGGAAATGAAAGGAATTACGGTCACTGGCCAGGTCTGATGAATAATCCGACGTTTCGGAACCGCGTACGGGTTCCTTGTTCACTGAGTTGGACAGGAAATCGTCGTCATTTATGTATCCAGCACGTGACGTAACGAACGTTGCGTCACGTCTTATTATGCCTTATTAGCCTTATGTTTGGACTTGCGATGTGTAACCTCAATATTTCATTTTTTATGGCAGGCTGGAGAAGAAACGTACGTGATGTGACACCTGTTTTGGGCAGGCTTCTTCCTAAAAGCTCTTGGCTGAGGCTTAACTCTTGTAAACCTAGTTATCATGAGCGAAAGGTGTGGTTGGTTGGGTTTTGCAAAGAATTAGCACACAGTGTTTCATTATTGCACACTTCCGTGCTTGGTAAGCTTCTCTATAACTTGCTAATCATGCCTTCCTTACCTCCGGTGTTTGAGCAGCCAATTTTGCCTTTCTTTGCTTGAGATTTCGCAGCCTGCCGTCTAGCTATATCTGCTTGATGACGGGTTCAGCCTGTCGCTTGCGCTGAAGGGCACGCACAGACGGCCCAGCTAGCGCACCATTCATGGCGAGATTGAGCGACCAAGCGCCGGCGAAGCAGCCGTTAAAGCCTCACCTAGTCACGTGGTGCCGCCACGGCGAGACTCCTAGCGAGCGCAGCTGCGACGCCTCTCCGCAGCGGATCACGTGGCGTGACGTCACACCTGCCAGACTTGCGCTTCGGCGGCTCAAGGTCATTGCGATGCGACGAATGACCTTGCGAGACATGGAGTAGTAAAGCTTTCGCTCTAATATTTCATTTTTTGTGTAATAGCCTTTTAGCAGAATCCCCAAAACACCCGTTTACCGTGCATTGGGCGCACGTTAAAGAACCCAAGATGGTCAAAATTAATGTGGGACCCCCCACTGCGGCGTGTCCCATAAAGAGATCTTGGTTTTGGCACGTGAAACCACAGAATTTAATTTTAGCAGAATCCGTAGGAACAAACTTTTTATCCGAACTCTCACTCTACCGACACCTTCGCACAATTATCGCTGCACGGTCGATGATTGCATAACTAGTCTGAAAGAGCTTCCTTTGCGCCGGTTTCGTAGTACTTCCACAAATATAAATTCAGTACCTAGGTTGTTCCCTACGAGAATTTGTGAATTGAGTATATTGAGCCTTCACTGCAGGTGCATTCCTTGTTTATTGTGCTCGCTTGTTTATTGTTCCGCCTCTGTGAGGGTTCTTTTATTGCGTCATTTCCGCCTGTAAGAAGCCACATTTGTATTCACGAGGGCGTAGCTTTTTGACGTAAATGAGTTCGAAAATATGAGCTGTGACTTGTGCAACAAAACTCATGCGCTCTAATAGACACCATAGTTGGGGGAGGTGCTTTCAAGGAATAATTTAGACGATCCGGAGCTTTTAAACGTGCCCCAAAAAGTGGCACGTCGACGTTCCCGCATTTGATCCACATCGGACTGTGGCAGCAGCGGCCGGAAATCAAACCCAAGACCTCGTGCACAGCAGTTGAATGCCATAGGCCTTCAGAAACCGCTGCGGGGAACGAAGCTGTTCATAGAGCATGTGCTTCATGACTCCATGACTCCAGGACTCACGTGGCACCAAATAAGAATATATGTTATTACTTAAACCTTCCCGGGCCTAAGGGTTTATTTTTATCTTTTATACAGCCACCCAACAACGTCTCGTCTATGTAATGGTAGCCATTTTTTATGTTGGCACGATTTGCCATGCGGCTTGTTATGGTTAAGCAAATGCTTGCCGTCCTACTTCGGTAAGAAGCCGCATAAGTAGCCTGCGGAACTTACGGTGCAGAAGTAAACGTTCTTGCATTAGCATTACGCCGCACCTCATTTAAGTCTCTAATCCATGATTTGAACCGAATTCACCACTCTGTGAAGTGTTGTTCAGAAGCTCACTCGACACACGTCCTGCCTTTTCGAGGAGTGAAATTCAACTGGCGGTGGTCCGAAGCAGGCCACCGTCGTTGGAATTATATATACACCTATCACGTGACCAACTTCACACACATTCACTTTTTTTCCACTATGACAGTCCTATTGCTCACGCATTAAAAGTGCAGCAGAATATGCAGGCATTACTTGACGCCGACTAGGTCCAAGCGTTGTTTTTCAAGACTTATAAATCTCCTTGAGAAACACTGGCGGCGTTGGAGTCGGGGGTTCCTAGAAGGCAGCTCGTTTCAGTTCGCTCCTAAATGCGTCTTGAAAAATGATGCTTCATCGGGCGAAGCTTGGCTGTGCGAAACCAGATAACTAGGAATTACTTGGCGCTCAGAGTGGTAACTTATGGCCTTGTCAAAACTGCTGTACCAAGCATTTATTACACGCAAGGAGGCAAGATCAAGAAAGCGCCAATCCTGTGTAATCGTCTCGTCCTTGTTCCTTTCCCGCTACAGTCCTTCTTTTTCAGTTATAAATCGTCCAACTCAAGCAAATGTTTTACAAAATCAAAAAAAGCGTTCGAGAACGAGGCAATTGCAGGGAACGGGCAGCACGCGAAGACGAACCAAGACATCCGCGTCGAGTACTCGGGAGTCGCATCACTATGCATAACGGCAAAAATTGTTTCAGTAATAATAACCCACAAATGGCTCAGGAGTAATGTTCCTCTCCAGCCTAATGAGAGCTAAGCAACGACTTCGAAACTCCCTTCACCGGCATATGTCTTTGGCTTACATTGCTATTGATTTATTATGTCTGCCGATGTTTTTCTCTTGGTTGTCCGATTTCTGCTTTGAATAAGTCTGCGAGCCTTTGTGTGTACTTATGCGGGCAAGTGCGTACTCTTCGTGCGTGAGTTTGTGTGTAGAAGCGGCAGGGTTAGTAGGAATGCTTGCATTGAGGAACATAGTGCGTATACGGCACTGAGAAAACTCCGGGCTATATACTATTCGTTTTCTAGTACTCTCCTCAGGTCATTTTTCATGCCCGCGGAAGTACGTTTCTGACTGTGCCTTATCGCAATGCTGAAATTTCACACTTATCCTCCCGAATCCTTGCTCACTCTCTGTCTCGTCAAATGATCCAGTGTTGCGGTTTCGTGTTCATTATCACAGATCACACCTTTCTCTCTCTCTCACTTTCTCTTGTATCGCTTTTTTATATGATATTAACCTATTATGACTCATGATAAAACTGCCGGGGCGATTTCTATCAAAGTTTGAGAATACTGAAGGAATAACACAAACATAACGTCCTCAAAAATTATCGACAAGTATTTATTGGTTCTGAAGTTACAATGGTGTAATAGATCTAGTACACTAGTAGCATGTGGTTTCGATGGCCAATGCACTTGGAATTCCGCGCCGACCTCGTATGACATTTTTCGAAGCACTTTTTTGACAGTGTTTTTGACACGAGATTGTGAATCCTGCGCTACATGCGTTGTAATAATATTTAGCTCCCATGTTCACAGAGGCCTCTTCTACAGATCGGCAACTTTTTCTTTCTATGTTCAGAAAGTGTTTCAGGACGCCTTTAGCAGCTTGACGTCTTTCATCCACTTAAGTCCCCTCTGTTCTCGTTTGAGTCGTTTAGCACATGGCTCCGGTTTAAAAGAAACTTCTAATTTTTGACTTACTTGGTATTTATTAGAATAATGAAAGGACTAAAGGTGGCTACGGAGAGCATTCATGAGGGAATACTAAATGAGAACATGCGCGGAATTCGTGCTACGCTCTGAAAAAAAAAAAAAAAACTTTCTGTCTTCGTGGGCATGAAATAAAACCTTCAAAGATATGGGCGGCTTATATACAGCCACACTTATTTTTGTCTTACCTATTTCAGCAATTGCGTTATCTATTTGTTCTGAAAATTGCTAATTGCAAAGTGGTTAAGAAATGTTTCATTAAACATAATAATTTGTCTGCAGGTGAAGAACGGTAACAAAGCTTACAACAAAGCTATGAAGAACAGGTACCCTTAGTCGAACAATTCGATTTTAAGTAGCCAAAATCCTTATGGACACGCACTGTCTACTGGCCCTCTAACTGATCAGTTATTACCGAATATAGAACAATGAATTGTCGGAACTTTCTTCTGATTTTGCCATTTTTCGTGTAATATTTTCAAGAAAAAAATTACCGATAGCTTAGCTTTGCTACTCAATAAAAACATAGACAGAGACGCTGGCGAAAAGTTCTTCTCTGAGTGCACCTGCATAGCAGGCTCGAATAATGTTGTCTTCATCTTCACTCATGACATCACAGCAAAGGTAGTCTAGCAAATGTAGACTGCAAAATGTGTCAGTGCTCATAAGAAGAAATTTTCGACAGAGCCAGCTGACTAATAACTCGTTACCGCAGAGCAAAGCATAAAACACTGCTCTGAGGACGAGTAGGGTTCGCCCGTGGCAACATTACTTGAAATTGGCATGTCAAGTACACCTCGGGCTTTCCAGCTGAAATGGTATACAATAGCATCGAGAGCGCACTATGGACTCATTTTTACCTTTTCGTTCGAGGGCTACTGAAGTTTGGCTACTGAAGGACCCGCTGTACTAATATTCTAGCTACGCATACACACATAAAAAAATCCTTAGACGAGCGAGTAAAAGACCGATATAATGAATTGCTATCATAATCACTCACAGTGAAGAAAACACGATACATACTCTAGAAACATAGGATAAACTTGGCATAGTGTAGTTTCAAGTCTATACAAATCAAGTGCAATGAATAGTCAACGTATGGCCTGTGACAAGCATGAGTAGTCTCTGTTTATGTGGAAATAATTTAGTTCTGAGCGAAGTGCATAAAGACCTTATCATGATAAGGGATCTTAAAAAGGGACAACACACTAAAGTACACAAAATATAAATGACACGACACAGTTATCGTGACGTTACCATGAGACAGCAATTGTGTCGCTCAAATAGCACGTTAGGATGGATAGTTGGCCATGTTGGTTGAGCATTACCTGAAGTGGTTTTCTCCCTTGGCCCTTCGTTGTATTCCTGATATCACTTCAGATCAACTAGCGCTATTCACAAGTAACCAATGAGCTCACTTGTCACTTAAACATCGCGCTATGTTTTCACAGCCTCTCTTTCTTTATAGGAACTGGACCAGTGACCTAGCAATTTCTTTGCAGCAAATGACGCCTGTCTAAGAATTCAAGAGGGCAACGAAGTGTCTCCCGATGCTGATCAAATTCTGGGTATTCGATGAGTATACGTTCTAAAGAAGTTTTCCGGGTGCCACAGTATACGCAGTCGATATTCGCTGCAAAAGTTTTGTTGTCCGCTATTTGCATCCATACGTGGTGTTTCTTATACATGATTCGTCAGCTCCGCCATTTTTGTGTAAAATATTACTAGAAGTTCCTCAGAGAAAGCGATACGACGAAGTTAAACTATGTTGGCTGCTGACCATAAGCTCTTGGGTTTGATATCTGGTCATGGCGACCTCATTATTTCTGTGGAATGTAGTACAAAAACGTTCGCGCTCCATGCGTTGGGCCCATGTTGATGAACCGCAGGACGTCAGAATTAATCCTGAGTCCTTTATTACAGCACCCCTCAAGTTCACTGTGCAGTTTCGGGACGTTAAACCCTAGAATTTCCGGTTGGACTTAGTCGCCAGGTCGTGGCCTACAGCACTTAATTTTCGGCACTGTATCGCTAACTAGTAAGGATGGTGATAATGGTGATGACTTTATGGGAGGTATATCGTGTTTAAATCTTAGTTGTTTATATGTGTGTCATACCTTTTACAGCGTAAGCTGTTATGGGCTCATTCCAATAGCCATTTCGGTTCGCGATGATGCCGCCGCCGCCGGCGTTTAGCCGCTGTATCCTATATTGCTGGAAATGCGAAAAAAGTACGCGTTTCCCGCCGGGATCAAACCCGCGCCCGCTGCCTGGGAGCCAGATACTCTTACCACTGAGCCACGCAAGCGCTTGCTATCGGCGAGCGGAAATGTCCTATACGGCAAGCGCGCAGGGGCAGACGACCCGAGCGTCCGCCAGTATGGTGGCGCCATCTAGGTAAGGTGCCTGTAAACGCAGCGTGCGCAGGAGCAGACGACGAGATGCGATTTAGACGGGGCGCGCAATCAACGCGCTCACGAGCTGCCGAGCCTCCGCCAGTATGGTGGCGCCATCTAGTTGAGGCGCCTGCAAACGCGGCGTGCCCGACACATAAGTTGCAGTTGTAAGGCTTGATTGGGCTCAGCAGACTGCCGTGCAGAGAGCATTAGAAGCCGCAGCTCGCTGTCGACGCCGGGCGGACAGTTCAGATCGTTCTCGTCAAAACGAGGCTTACAGACTGCCGCGAGGACCCTGTTGTGCGTGGTGCCCAAATTAGTGCTACTCTTGAGCCGCTCCACCTGCTTACGCTGTGACTGTGCTGCGTGTGCCGTGCAGGCCTGTGACTTTTTTTTTCTAACTACAGCTGTGAATTACGTTCTGCTCTGTTGAATCAATGCTCAGAATGTGAAAGCAGGAAAGTATGTCAGATTTTGTAAAATGGTACCACATCATAATATTTTCTTTTGCCGTGAGAAGCAGCCTTGGTGTATCCAGATTGTTCTCTAATAAGCTCTTCGTTATATGTCTTTATAGGTAAAATAGGGTAGCCAAGATCCTTGAGGCATTTTACCGGGGAAATTAATGTCGGCTGTTACGTAACCAATAGAGTCATTAAATGTCGCAGACGCTCCAAAAAGACAAAGTTGTCGTTAAGGTCACTAAAACAAGTAATGTTTGTCGTCTTTCTCGCCAAGTTACCAAAAGTGAAGAGGCCGATAACGTTTGGCAGGAAGGTATACGAAAGGGGTGCAAGAACAGACACGATAGTTGAGTCACAGCTCCTATGATAGATTGTAGGGTGCACAATGTTCTTACGCATGCCTTCACGCTTATTCACTCTTCGTCGAAGGGGAACTACTTTCATACCAACATGCAAAATTACAAAGACAGTGATGAATGGTGGCTCACATTGGGGCGCAATCGCTGTTATTACTTTTTTTTGCGCCATGCAGAACCTAATCAGGAACTTCCATTCACGCTCATCCAGCGTCACTTAGTTTCAAGCACGGCGGTAGTGTTAATTCAATCTTCCGGCATCTTAGAGTGGGCGTTCCAAACAGCGTTGGCCTAGCAAGAGACTTAATTCAGGCTACCCACATTCACCAAGACTCCCTTTTGAAGGCAGGCCTCTCAGTCATGGGGGCCTTATTCCCTCGCAGTGGCTAGCATTTGTTTGCATGTCCTGCGGTGAGGCCATGTTGCAGCCGACACAAAGCGAAAGTGGGAAGGCCGGCAACTTACAGCGGCGACTGAAGTGGTGCGCTTGACAACACCAAGTATATTACCGTAGCCAGTGACATTAGAGAGTTTGAACTTTAGAAACCGCTGAAGCCGCTCAGGTCACCATGATTGCGTAGGAATGTAGTATATAGCACTCAGATTAGCCAAGACCACCCGCTTCGATCCGAAATCGCCCTTGCAACTCGCAACGCAAGAAGACTTTTGCAAAGCGTTATTTCCAACTAAAGAGCATATAGTACTTACGAAGCCAATGCTACGCCGATGCCCTACCTTTTGCGCCCCTCCTAGCTCTTGTGTTGTTTTGGGAATTATCCTACAATAATGAATCAAATCGACGTGTGCCAGAACATGCAAACTGCCGCTCCATCATCGCTCTGATCACTTCCGTGCAGACGCGAGGACCCAAGCTCGGAAACGGTAGATACCAGTTCACAGAACCCTCATGCAGAGCCGCTGTCGTGCACATAGCAAGGAAGCGTGCGTGAGAACACCGGCGCATTATGAAGGGCCTCTACCTGTATCCAGATTTCATTCACGCGTGCGTGCAGAATTACCTTGTCACCGTAGTGAATATTCCCTGTAGTCCCAGTTTTCTGCGAGCTTGAGGGCGTTTGAGGAGGGGCAGAATTACCTACGGCGACAAGCAATTAGCGTGGTGTGCTTGCTTAAGCCAAGAGCGCGCCATGGGGGTGGCGAGTACATAAGCGTGCTGCCACTAGAATTAGGAGCTTTGCTATACAGCTGCTGCAATAGCGGTCGACAGGCGGCCTTCGTGTGATTTCCAAAAAAAAAAAAAAACACCGCATATCCATGGGGTGAATGATGATGAGTAAGCGAAGCTTCGGATGGAATCATTGGTAAACCGTGAATCTTCCGTGTAATTCGCCCAGTCTCGCCGCACTAAATCGAACGATTGACTTCCACCAGTGACACGCGCCAT
>NC_051159.1:56640649-56670887 GCF_013339745.2 Dermacentor silvarum | reverse complement strand
TTATGTCAATGGCCAACCGACGGACGTGTTCCTCGACGTTGAAGTTATCTCGGCCGCATCGGCTTCAACTGTGACCACGCAAATCCTGCACGAGATGAGCAAGTCTGCACTCGACGCAACCAATGTGGCTTCTTGTTCATTTTTGATGGGGCTGCGAACTTCTCTGGAATTCACGGAGGGGTACAGGTTTTACTTAAGCAGAAATGCAACCTCCATCTCTGTTACGCGCACTGCAGAGCTCATTTACTCCAGCTTGCCTTAGCGCGTGCTGCAGAGTCGTCGAAGGAAATCAAAAGGACTCTTAATCTCGTCTCGTCCCTCTACTCTTTCTTCCGTAAGAGTCCTAAACGCTTGAGTGTTCTTGAAAATATTGAAGATGCTGTCGGACTTAAAGCTGAAACTCGTGCAGCCAGGCAAAACTCGACGGCTCTCTGATGAGCGATCGCTGGCTGTGATACTTATTGTACTTGAGCCGCTGTTACTCGCTTTGGAAAGCATTTAGCAAGATGGTGTTGACAAGAGCAGTGAAGATGGCAGACTATTGTTACAGCTACTTTGAGGGAAAAAAACGATCGCTATTATTACAGTTGTCGATCATTTCCTGATGGCAACTGGCGTCTCTAAACAATGTGATCCAGGCAACTACAACGACAGCGCTGGATCTTTGCCCTGTGATCGTAGCAACCACGCAGGCTATTGCGGCGATTTCTGTGGAAGCAGTGCTCAAGGAAGTAAGAACGTCAGCAGAGAAGCTCCTTGAAAATGGCACTTCTGTGGTGGTATTAGCAAACGAGAACAATGGCAACCTCACGCGTAAATTAAACAAGTACAGAGCCCTAATTCTGGGTGACCTTCGGTTGCGACTTGTGGACCCCACCTCAACCCTGCGATCTTTCTACGTGTGCCTATCACACAACACGCGAGGAATTTAGATACGGAGTGGAACATCTTCTGACGCCTGAAGGAGAATTGGACATCCACAGCATTTTTATATTCCCTTCTCGTTGTGCCCCACTTAATCGCTTTGTTTCCCAAGTTGCAAGATGTTGTCGGTCATCGTTTGTTGGTACAGATCACCACAGCCTCCGTCGAGCGCTCCTTTTCGACCCTGAACCGGGTTTTGTCGTCAGAAAGAAGCCGCCTTCTCCCTAACCATATGAACGAGCTGCTGAGCATCACCATTGAAGGCCCGGAACTGCCAGACGTCTGAGATGCCGCTGACAATGACCGACGTGTTTTAGGGGCGAAGCTCCTTAGGGTGTGGGTATGTCCCTCCTCTGTAGTATGTAGTAGTAGTAGTAGTCGTCGTCGTCGTCGTAGTAGGTAGCCACGTCTACTTTTATGAAAAAGAAAATCCGAAAGTTGTGTCCGTAGCGCGGAATCGAACCAGGGACCCCTCGCTTCCGAACGCGCGGCGCTAACCACTACGCCACAAAGTGCACTTGGACACACGCACCACGATGACAATAAATACCCAACATTAACGAAAGACTGCGCGTTTCTAACGCGTTTGTGCTAGCGCGTTACGGCCCGTGTAAGAAGCTGGTGTAAGACGCTGTGGCCTCTCCGCCTTACCCCCGTATTCATAAACGCTCCTCGACTTGAACTTGACTTGCCACCGCCTTGGGCAGCGCGTTCGAAACGCGTTGAAGGTGGTGGCAAGTCAAGTTGAAGTCGAGGAGCGTTTATGAATACGGGGGGGGGGGGGGGGGGGGTTATACTCTGTCAGCAGTGATGTGATGGCGTCGGCAAATGCGGTGCACCTTCCGGCTTGTGTAAACGGCTGCGTAAGACGCTGTGGCCTCTCCCCCTTACTAGAGAGTACTGCACGTTTCTAACGCGTTTGTGCTAGCGTCCCCTTAAGCGGGAGATGGTGCAATTATAATGAAGGGCGCTGTTATAAAATAGGAATGACGTCACATATGGCGCGTGTCATTGGTGGAAGTCAATCGTTTGATTTAGTGCGGCGAGACTGGGCGAATTACACGGAAGATTCACGGTTTACCGATGATTCCCTCCGGAGCTTCGCCCACTCATCATCATTCACCCCGTGGATACGCGGTGTTTTTTTTTTTTTTTTTCAAAATTTACCGCGAAAGTGGTCAAGTGTTACAGCAAGAATCCTAGGCGGATGTAACTGTTCGGAATGTGGTCGAGAATGCCTACATATATTTGTGGCGGTGTAGTTTTATTGACACGAAGGACATTGATTCTCACTTGTTGGTTCATAATTTGCCTTTATTAGTTTCGTTAAGTAATGAATGGTGGGGATGTGCAAAGTGCCTGTGGTTGGACGTATTCAGCCAATTGTGTGTAGCAGCCGTAAATTGACATCTTGATCTGTCAATGCATGCATATCGCCGTGGCTGATATCGAAGCTCCCATATACCTACACCTTCCGCGTGTGCCTACAGTGTTAAGTATAGATTCGACTTCCTGGTGTGTGTGCTTAATTAAGAGATGATAAGCTATGCCTTGTGCACAAGCGCGCGTGGTTTGCAGCATTTTCCACGTCTGCGTCCCGCGAGTGGGGTTGAGCAGCTAGGTTTTGTTGGTTTTACTGCAAGTAGTCTGAAATGCAGCGTAGTTTCTCTAGACGTTTTATGTAGTCGTTGGATAATTTTGTCTTTTCAGAAATCCGACTTTCGTGCTTATGTAAAGTGAAATAACTGTTCGCAATCTTTGTCACGAGTGTTGGAGTCAAGGACACATATAAAAAATAAAGATGACTACCGCTCCTACCTTCTCTATTCTCAATGCCCCTCCCCTAAAAATTTAGACCCCCCCCCCCTAATCTCAATTCCTGGGGAAACCCCTGAGCACTTGCCTACCGAGCACTGGCATATACATTGGGCCTCTTCGATTATCCGTTCCTGACAGTCCCGGACTGCACGAGATGGTGCTTTCAGCCAATGAGCGTTGCGTATGCAGTCTTTCGGACAGTCCGGGACTGTCAGGGACGGATAATCGAAGAGGCCCATTGTTAACCAGTGATTGGCCAAAGCCAATCAGAAACATTCTCCAATTGCGGCCTCACTCATAGCTTTATTCATAATCAAGGGTTAGACGAAAGTTCGTCTCGTCGGGAATGGAAATGAAAGGAATTACGGTCACTGGCCAGGTCTGATGAATAATCCGACGTTTCGGAACCGCCTACGGGTTCCTTGTTCTCTTAGTTGGACAGGAAATTGTCGTCATTTATGTATCCAGCACGCGACGTAACGAACGTTGCGTTACGCCTTATGATGCCTTATTAGCCTTATTTTTGGACTTGCGATGTGTAACCTCAATATTTCATTTTTTTATGGCAGGCTTGAGAAGAAACGTACGTGATGTGCAACCTGTTTTGGGCAGGCTTCTTCCTAAAAGCTCTTGGCTGAGGCTTAACTCTTGTAAACCTAGTTATCATGAGCGAAAGGTGGGGTTGGTTGGGTTTTGCAAAGACTTAGCACATAGTGTTTCATTAATGCACGCTTCCGCTCTTGGTAAGCTTCTCTATAACGTGCTAATCTGGCCTCCCTTTGCTCCGGTGTTTCAGCAGGCAACTTTGCCTTTGCTTGAGATTTCGCAGCCTGCCGGCTAGCTATATCTACTGGATGATTGGATTCAGCCTGTTGCTTGCGCTGAAGCGCACGCACAGATGGCCCAGCCGGCGTGCCATCCAAGCGCCGGCAAAGTAGTCATTAAACCCTCGCCTAGTCACGTGGTACCGCAGCGGCGAGGCTCCTAGCGAGCGCAGCTGCGACGCCTCTCCGCAGCGGATCACGTGGCGTGACGTCACACCTGCCAGACTTGCGCTGGTCATTGCGATGTGACGAATGACCTTGCGAGATATGGAGTAGTAGAGCTTTCGCTCTAATGTTTCATTTTCTTGTGTAATAACCTTTTATCAGAATCCCCAAAACAACCATGTACCGTGCATTAGGTGCACGATAAAGAACCCCAGGTGGTCAAAATTAATGTGGAACCCCCCACTGCGGCGTGTCCCATAAAGAGATCGTGGTTTTGGCACGTGAAACCACAGAATTTAATTTTAGCAGAATCCATAGAAACAAACTTTTTATCCGAACTCTCACTCTACCGACACCTTCGCACAATTATCGCTGCCCGGTCGATGATTTCATAACTTGTCTGAAAGAGCTTCCTTTGCTCCTGTTTCGTAGTACTTGCACAAATATAAATTCAGTGCCTAGGTTGTTCCCTACGAGAATTTGTGAATTGAGTATATTGAGCTTTCACTGCAGGTGCATTCCTTGTTTATTGTGCTCGCTTGTTTATTGTTCCGCCTCTGTGAGGGTTCTTTTATTGCGTCATTTCCGCCTGTAAGAAGCCACATTTGTATTCACGAGGGCGTAGCTTTTTGACGTAAATGAGTCCGAAAGTATGAGCTGTAACTTGTGCAACAAAACCCATGCGCTCTAATAGACACCATAGCTGGGGGAGGTGCTTTCAAGGAATCATTTAGACAAACCGGAGCTTTTAAACGTGCCCCAAAAAGTGGCACGTCAACGTTCCTGCATTCGATCCACATCGGACTGTGGCAGCAGCGGCCGGAAATCAAACCCAAGACCTCGTGCACAGCAGCTGAATGCCATAGGCCCTCAGAAACCGCTGCGGAGAACGAAGCTGTACGTAGAGCATGTGCTTCATGACTCCATCACTCCAGGATTCACGTGGCACCAAATAAGAATATATGTTGTTACTTAACCTTCCCGGGCCTAAGGGTTTATTTTTATCTTTATTTTTTATAGAGCCACCAAACAACGTCTCGTATATGTAATGGTAGCCGTTTTTTTATGTTGGCACGATTTGCCATGCGGCTTGTTATGGTTAAGCAAATGCTTGCCGTCCTACTTCGGTAAGAAGCCGCATAAGTAGCCTGTGGAACTTACGGTGCAGAATTAAACGTTCTTGCATTAGCATTACGCCGCACCTCATTTAAGTCTCGAATCCATGATTTGAACCGAATTCACCACTCTGCGAAGTGTTGTTCAGGATCTCACTCGACACACGTCCTGCCTTTTCGAGGAGTGAAATTCAACTGGCGGTGGTCCGAAGCAGGCCACCGTCGTTTGCATTATATATGCACCTATCACGTGACCAACTTCACTCACATTCACTTTTTTCCACTATGACAGTCCTATTGCTCACGCATTGAAAGTGCAGCAGAATATTCAGACATGACTTGACGCCGACTAGGTCCAAGCGTTGTTTTTCAAGACTTATAAATCTCCTTGAGAAACACTGGCGGCGTTGGAGTCGGGGGTTCCTAGAAGGCAGCTCGTTTCAGTTCGCTCCTAAATGCGTCTTGAAAAATGATGCTTCATCGGGCGAAGCTTTGCTGTGCGAAACCAGATAACTAGGAATTACTTGGCGCTCCGAGTGGTAACTTATGGCCTTGTCAAAACTGCTGTACCAAGCATTTATTACACGCAAGGGGGTAAGATCAAGAAAGCACCAGTCCTGTGTAATCGTCTCGTCCTTGTTCCTTTCGCGCTACAGTCCTTCTTTTTCAGTTATAAATCGTCCAAATCAAGCAAACGTTTTACAAAATCAAAAAAGCGTTCGAGAACGACGCAATTGCAGGGAACGGGCAGCACGCGAAGACGAACCAAGACAACCGCGTCGAGTACTCGGGAGTCGCATCACTATGCATAACGGCAAAAATTGTTTCAGTAATGATAACCCACAAATGGCTCAGGAGTAATGTTCCTCTCCAGTCTAATGAGAGCTAAGCAACGACTTCGAAACTCCCTTCACCGGCATATGTCTTTGGCTTATATTGCTATTGATTTATTATGTCTGCCGATGTATTTCTCTTGGTTGTCCGATTTCTGCTTTGAATAAGTCTGCGAGCCTTTGTGTGTACTTATGCGGGCAAGTGCGTACTCTTCGTGCGTGAGTTTGTGTGTAGAAGCGGCAGGGTTAGTAGGAATGCTTGCATTGAGGAACATAGTGCGTACACGGCACTGAGAAAACTCCGGGCTATATACTATTCGTTTTCTAATACTCTGCTCAGGTCATTTTTCATGCCCGCGGAAGTACGTTTCTGACTGTGCCTTATCGCAATGCTGAAATTTCACACTTATCCTCCCGAATCCTTGCTCACTCTCTGTCTCGTCGAATGATCCAGTGTTGCGGTTTCGTGTTCATTATCACAGACTACACCTTTCTCTCTCTCTCTCTCTCACTTGCTCTTGCATCGCTTTTTTATATGATATTAACCTATTATGACTCATGATAAAACTGCCGAAGCGATTTTTATCAAAGTTTGAGAATACTGAAGGAATAACACAAACATAACGTCCTCAAAATTATCGACAAGTATTTATTGGTTCTGAAGTTACAATGGTGTAATAGATCTAGTACACTAGTAGCATGTAGTTTCGATGGCCAATGCACTTGGAATTCCGCGCCGACCTCGTATGAAATTTTTCGAAGCACTTTTTTGGCAGTGTTTTTGACACGAGATTGTGAATCCCGCACTACATGCGTTGTAATAATATTTAGCTCCCATGTTCACAGAGGCCTCTTCTACAGATCGGCAACTTTTTCTTTCTATGTTCAGAAAGTGTTTCAGGACGCCTTTAGCAGCTTGACGTCTTTCATCCACTTAAGTTCCCTCTGTTCTCGTTTCAGTCGTTTACCACATGGCTCCGGTTTAAAAGAAACTTCTAATTTTTGACTTACTTGGTATTTATTAGAATAATGAAAGGACTAAAGGTGGCTACGGAAGAGCATTCATGAGGGAATACTAAATGAGAACATGCGCGGAATTCGTGCTACGCTCTGAAAAAAATATAAACTTTCTGTCTTCGTGGGCATGAAACAAAACCTTCAAAGATATGGGCGGCTTATATACAGCCACACTTATTTTTGTCTTACCTATTTCAGTAATTGCGTTATCTATTTGTTCTGAAAATTGCTAATTGCAAAGTGGTTAAGAAATGTTTCATTAAACACAATAATTTGTCTGCAGGTGAAGAACGGTAACAAAACTTACAACAAAGCTATGAAGAACAGGTACCCTTAGTCGAACAATTCGATTTTAAGTAGCCAAAATCCTTATGGACACGCACTGTCTACTGGCCCTCTAACTGATCAGTTATTACCGAATATAGAACAATGAATTGTCCGAACTTTCTTCTGACTTTGCCATTTTTCCGTGTAATATTTTCAAGAAAAAAATTACCGATAGCTTAGCTTTACTACTCAATAAAAAACATAGACAGAGACGCTGGCGAAAAGTTGTTCTCTGAGTGCACCTGCATAGCAGGCTCGAATAATGTTGTCTTCATCTTCACTCATGACATCACAGCAAAGGTAGTCTAGCAAATGTAGACTGCAAAATGTGTCAGTGCCCATAAGAAGAAATTTTCGACAGAGCCAGCTGACTAATAACTCGTTACCGCAGAGCAAAGCATAAAACACTGCTCTGAGGAGGAGTAGGGTTCGCCCGTGGCAACATTACTTGAAATTGGCATGTCAAGTACACCTCGGGTTTTCCAACTGAAATGGTATACAATAGCATCGAGAGCGTACTATGGACTCATTTTTACCTTTTCGTTCGAGGACTGAAAAAAAATGCAATCGAAAGTTTTGTTGTTTTTGACTGCAAGGGTACGAGTATGTAAAGTTTGGCTACTGAAGGACCCGCTATAGTAATATTCTAGCTACGCATACACACATAAAAATATCCTTAGACGAGCGAGTAAAAGACCGATATAATGAATTGCTATCATAATCACTCACAGTGAAGAAAACACGATACATACTCTAGAAACATAGGATAAACTTGGCATAGTGTAGTTTCAAGTCTATACAAATCAAGTGCAATGAATAGTCAACGTATGGCCTGTGACAAGCATGAGTAGTCTCTGTTTATGTGGAAATAATTCAGTTCTGAGCGAAGTGCATAAAGACGTTATCATGATAAGGGATCTTAAAAAGGGACAACACACTAAAGTACACAAAATATAAATGACACGACACAGTTATCGTGACGTTACCATGAGACAGCAATTGTGTCGCTCAAATAGCACGTTAGGATGGATAGTTGGCCATGTTGGTTGAGCATTACCTGAAGTGGTTTTCTCCCTTGGCCCTTCGTTGTATTCCTGATATCACTTCAGATCAACTAGCGCTATTCACAAGTAACCAATGAGCTCACTTGTCACTTAAACATCGCGCTATGTTTTCACAGCCTCTCTTTCTTTATAGGAACTGGACCAGTGACCTAGCAATTTCTTTGCAGCAAATGACGCCTGTCTAAGAATTCAAGACGGCAACGAAGTGTCTCCCGATGCTGATCAAATTCTGGGTATTCGATGAGTATACGTTCTAAAGAAGCTTTCCGGGTGCCACAGTATACACAGTCGATATTCGCTGCAAAAGTTCTGTTGTCCGCTATTTGCATCCATACGTGGTGTTTCTTATACATGATTCGTCAGCTCCGCCATTTTTATGTAAAATATTACTAGAAGTTCCTCAGGGAAAGCGATACGACGAAGTTGAACTATATGTTGGCTGCTGACCTCGTGGGTTCGATATCTGGTCATGGGGGCCTCATTATTTCTGTGGAATGTAGTAGAAAAATGTTCGCGCTCCATGCATTGGGCCCATGTTGATGAACCTCAGGACGTCAAAATTAATCCTGAGTCCTTTATTACAGCACCCCTCAAGTTCACTGTGCAGTTTCGGGACGTTAAACCCTAGAATTTCCTGTTGGACTAAGTCGCCAGGTCGTGGCCTACAGCACTTAATTATCGGCAAATGTATCGCTAACTAGTAAGGATGGTGATAATGGTGATCACTTTCTGGGAGTTATATTGTGTTTAAATCTTAGTTGTTTATATGTGTGTCATACCTTTTACAGCGTAAGCTGTTATGGGCTCATTCCAACAGCCGTTTCGGTTCGCGATGATGCCGCCGCCGGCGTTTCGCCACTGTATCCGATATTGCTGGAAATGCGAAAAAAGTACGCGTTTCCCGCCGGGATCAAACCCGCGCCCGCTGCGTGGGAGCCAGATACTCTTACCACTGAGCCACGCAAGCGCTTGCTATCGGCGAGCGGAAATGCCCTATACGGCAAGCGCGCAGGGGCAGACGACCCGAGCGTCCGCCAGTATGGTGGCGCCATCTAGGTAAGGTGCCTGTAAACGCAGCGTGCGCAGGAGCAGACGACGAGATGCGATTTAGACAGGGCGCGCAATCAACGCGCTCACGAGCTGCCGAGCCTCCGCCAGTATGGTGGCGCCATCTAGTTAAGGCGCCTGCAAACGCGGCGTGCCCGACACATAAGTTGCAGTTGTAAGGCTTGATTGGGCTTAGCAGACTGCCGTGCAGAGATCATTAGAAGCCGCAGCTCGCTGTCGACGCCGGGCGGACAGTTCAGATCGTTCTCGTCAAAACGAGGCTTACAGACTGCCGCGAGGACCCTGTTGTGCGTGGTGCCCAAATTAGTGCTACTCTTGAGCCGCTCCACCCGCTTACGCTGTGACTGTGCTGCGTGTGCCGTGCAGGCCTGTGACTTTTTTTTCTAACTGCAGCTGTGAATTACGTTCTGCTCTGTTGATTCAATGCTCAGAATGTGAAAGCAGGAATGTATGTCAGATTTTGTAAAATGGTACAACATCATAATATTTTCTTTTGCCGTGAGAAGCAGCCTTGGTGTATCCAGATTGTTCTCTAATAAGCTCTTCGTTATATGTCTTTAGAGGTAAAATAGGGTAGCCAAGATCCTTGAGGCATTTTACCAGGGAAATTAATGTCGGCTGTTACGTAAGCAATAAATCATTAAATGTTGCAGAGGCTCCAAAAAGACAAAGTTGTCGTTAAGGTCACTAAAAACGAGGAATGTTTGTCGTCTTTCTCGCCAAGTTACCAAAAGTTAAGAGGCCGATAACGTTTGGCAGGAAGGTATACGAAAGGGGTGCAAGAACAGACACGATAGTTGAGTCACAGCTCCTATGATAGATTGTAGGGTGCACAATGTTCTTACGCATGCCTTCACGCTTATTCACTCTTCGTCGAAGGGGAACTACTTTCATACCAACATGCAAAATTACAAAGACAGTGATGAATGCTGGCTCACATTGGGGCGCAATCGCTGTTATTACTTTTTTTGCGCCATGCAGAACCTAATCAGCAACTTCCATTCACGCTCATCCAGCGTCATGTAGTTTCAAGCACGGCGGTAGTGTTAATCTAATCTTCCGGCATCTTAGAGTGGGCGTTCCAAACACCGTTGGCCTAGCAAGAGACCTAATTCAGGCTACCCACATTCACCAAGACTCCCTTTTGAAGGCAGGCCTCTCAGTCATGGGGGCCTTATTCCCTCGCAGTGGCTAGCATTTGTTTGCATGTCCTGCGGCGAGGCCATGTTGCAGCCGACACAAAGCGAAAGTGGGAAGGCCGGCAACTTACAGCGGCGACAGAAGTGGTGCGCTTGACAACAGCAAGTATATTACCGTAGCCAGTGACATTAGCGAGCTTGAACTTTAGAAACCGCTGAAGCCGCTCAGGTCATCATGATTGCGTAGGAATGTGGTAGCACTCAGATTAGCCAAGACCACCAGCTTCGATCCGAAATCGCCCTTGCAACTCGCAATGCAAGAAGACTTTTGCAAAGCGTTATTTCCAACTAAAGAGCCACATATAGTACTTACGAAGCCAATGCTACGCCGATACCCTCCCTTTTGCGTCCCTCCTAGCTCTTGTGTTGTTTTGGGAATTATCCTACAATAATGAATCAAATCGACGTGTGCCAGAACATGCAAACTGCCGCTCCATCATCGCTCTGATCACTTACGCGCAGACGCGAGGACCCAGGCTCGGAAACGGTAGATACCAGTTCACAGAACCCGCATGCAGAGCCGCTGTCGTGCACATAGCAAGGAAGCGTGCGTGACAACACCGGCGCATTATGAAGGGCCTCTACCTGTATCCAGATTTCATTCAAGCGTGCGTGCAGAATTACCTTGTCACCGCAGTGAATATTCCCTGTAGTCCCCCCCAGTTTTCCGCGAGCTTGAGGGCGTTTGAGGAGGGGCAGAATTACCTACGGCGACAAGCAATTAGCGTGGTGTGCTTGCTTAAGCCAAGAGCGCGCCACGGGGGTGGCGAGTACATAAGCATGCTGCCACTAGAATTAGGAGCTTTGCTATACAGCTGCTGCAATAGGAGTCGACAGGCGGCCTTCGTGTGATTTCCAAAAAAAAACACCGCATATCCACAGGGTGAATGATGATGAGTAAGCGAAGCTCCGGAGGGAATCATCGGTAAACCGTGAATCTTCCGTGTAATTCGCCCAGTCTCGCCGCACTAAATCGAACGATTGACTTCCACCAGTGACACGCGCCATATGTGACGTCATTCCTATTTTATAACAGCGCCCTTCATTATAATTGCACAATCTCCCGCTTAAGAGGACGCTAGGAGCACAAACGCGTCAGAAACGTGCAGTACTCTCTAGTAAGGGGGAGAGGCCACAGCGTCTTACGCAGCCGTTTACACATGCCGGAACGTGCACCGCGTTTGCCGACGCCATCAGCGTTTATGAATACGGGGGTAAGGCGGAGAGGCCACAGCGTCTTACACCAGCTTCTTACACGGGCTGTAACGCGCTGGCACAAACGCGTTAGAAACGCGCAGTCTTTTGTTAATGTTGGGTATTTATTGCCATCGTGGTGCGTGTGTCCATGTGCGCTTCGTGGCGTAGTGTTGTTGTATCATCGTTTTCTTTGAAAGCCGGACCGCTTAGTTCTTATTTGCGTGAAGTGGTAATGTCTATACGCTTGCTCAAGGCAAGGTTTTCATATGAATACTTGTCTGATGTTACGAAAAAGCGTTTGTATTGTGATATTCTTGATGTATTCTTACCAACACCTGTCTATCGAGCTGTCTACAAGCTAGGTCCTGAACGCGTTGTGTTAAAGCGTGTTAAAAAATGCCGATCAGGCCCTCAGTTAAAACATTCTTTTTTCAAATACATACCGACACTCTCCCTGTCAAGCCATGGTTACAAAGTAAAGGTCTGTTTGTACCTTGGTCAGTAAATTGTTTAATCAGCAGGAAACCGGAAACCATAGAACATATTTTTCTAGACTGCCACGATGCCGTATTCCTGTGGGATATCTTGCAAAGAACTCTTAAAAAAGAATTGCCATTAAGCCTTTTTGGACTCCGGTTTCTTCCATGTGCGGATACAGGGGAAGTGCCGAGTGATATGCTAATGTTGCTTTGTATGCATAGCGTATGGAAGACCAGGATGGATGTTAGGCATGCTCATATACAAATTCACTCACCAAGACACTATTTTGTTGAGAGTGTTATCTACACCCGAGACTTGTTCAGAGCCCAATGTGAACCCCCAGAATGGCTACCTGTATTTTATCAATTGGCTTCTGTGAAACATTTTTAAGCCACATACACCGGCCGAGTTGTAGCTGGTGTATTTAGAATATGTACATGTGTATCTGATAATTTTTGTTTGTGTTTGTGAAATGGCAATAAAAAAAAAAAGGCTTCGTGGCGTAGTGGTTGGCGCCGCGCGTTCGGAAGCGAGGGGTCCTTGGCTCGATTCCACTACGGACACAACTTTCGGAATTTTTTTTCTCATAAAAGTAGACGTGGCTACCTACTACTACGACGACGACTACTACTACTACTACATACTACAGAGGAGGGACAGACCCACACCCTAAGGAGCTTCGCCCCTAAAAGTTATTTCGTGGATGCGAACACTAGGGCTGCACCGCATTGCGTTTTAGAAGGGAGGGACTGTGCAGCTTACTTTTTTATGTTTGGGCCTCGCGTTGTTTTATTTCACTGTTTTACTTAATTTCTAGCACTACTACCCCCCCCCCCCCTTGCCCAGAACAGTGCGTGCTGTACAAGGCATGCATATGTAGGTGCCTTCATGTGCTGACCGGTCCGTGGTAACCAATGGCAAGGCGGGAGAGAGAGTGGCAGCCATCGATCCACAAGAGCCTGCTGAATATGATGTCCGCGCCTTGAATGGTCTCCGGCCGGCGGGGACAACGCTACTGGATTGTCTGAGGCGGCCTATGCGTCAAATTCCACCACCGTGGCCGTTGCTTTAATTAGAACGCGGTGAGCTCGCACCGCTTGCGCGGGTGGTGGGGTCATTCAAGAGGTGTTGGGTGCATCAGGGGTAGAGAGGTGCTAGGTTGATCACGCGGTGAGCGCTTGTGGGGGCATTTCCATCGTGGCCTCCGTGCAGCCGTCGTTAGCTATATCCACTGTCGACTTTCATGCGTAGGTTCTACGGGGTTGCGCCTGAATGGGAACTCGCAGCGAGAACACTAATTAACACGAAATTAGGCGTTACGAAGCACTTTATTTTTTTCGTGGTAAGTGCTGCCTGCATGAATCAGCAGTTCCAACCTCGTCCTCGCTCCACACTTTGCAACCCCATGTGCAAATTTTTCCTGCTCTGACATGAAGTATACAATCTGAAAGGAATATTTGAAGATTGTATATTTGATTTTGTTCAATGTTCTTTACCATGTCTGAATGGCCATTGTAATAAAAACAAACCTTTTCTTGGACCCAAGCTAGCCCTGGGCTAAGGGTCCGCTCAGTGAGTGCAAATTTTATGTTGCAAAAGATAGAAATAAAGTCAATCAATCAAATCAAAGTAATGAAGCACTGAGCTAAACGAAGCAGCCAACCCTCACGAAGAGGCTCACAATCGGCTCAGAGATGCAGCTAGCTTGTGCAGGCGCAATGCTGTTGTCAGCGAGTAAAAAAAAATGTCATAAGGAAGAACTGAATGAGAAAGCGTATGTAGGTGAATAACTGGGACCATATTCACAAAGCTTCTTTTACACGAGTGATCTTTTTTATGTCTTGGCGTTCGGACTCGCGCCACACTATACAACAATCTGCGTAATAAGCGGATGATCGCTGCGAATATCATAAATTGCAAACAACCTTTATATGCATAAGAGAAGTTTTGGGCATATGCGCCCATATACCAATCTGGTCAGGGCAGGGACAAGTATTACTGCTTCACACTTGTCGTCAACAGCTACATTCAATTTGTTTTCTGGCTCGCGCAGTCGGCGAATCGCAGCATATATCTCAAGCAGAAACATTGACAAGTCAATCTTTCTTTCTTTGTTTCTTTCTTTCTTCTGGTTCACAGTGCGTTGCAAATTAAAGTAGTTTGGTTGAAAAGATCGTGCGAGCATCATAATAACGCCTGGCTCAACGTTACTAGACTAGCTTCAGTTGTAAAACTCACGGGCGTTGCGCGGAACCACCACCCGCCCGCGCCTTCATGGCGCTGCCGTCGCACCCAGCTTCACTTCCCCAATAGCCGGCTACGTGAACAGGCCGGACGAAGCACGCGGTGCAGCGTTGGTGTATTCTGTGGTTTGTTGTTGACGTCGGATTTCAGGAAGCATGTCATCCGCGCAACTGTAGCCTTCGCCGCGTTTGTTAAGAATATTAGCAGACGATGCCCACGTGCTGCGTTCCTGATTTCAACAAGCGGCTATCGAACGATGTCGACAGTTCGGCACGCCACTTCTTGTGCGCTCCCAGCAATGCGACACTTCGCTCGGCGTTGAACAGAGCGAGTACTAGTGCCGACCAGGAACTCTCTGCGAAATTCATGGTGTGTGATTTACACTTTCATGAGCAGGACATGTTAAAGTCTTTGTGCATATAATCAATGGACAGACGGTTGAGGTGCCACGAGACAAGTGGACACTTGCCGAGGGTGCGGTGCCGAAAGTGTTCCCGAACCTTCCCTCGTATCTGTTGAAACAACCGGGGGAAAAAACGCAAACGAAGAGAGAAGTTTGGTGACCTTTTCTGGGCCACCTTAGAAGAGCTGTCAGAGAATACGCTGGGTTGTGTTGGGTGCCCCTTGCGCTTTCAGTAACTGTGTGCACGCATCATTAAATCTTTAACAGCGGAGCTGTTTAAACTTTTTGCTTCCCCACGTAGTGTTCGCAAAAACTCACCTAGCGATGACGTCACTGCGCACAGCTGCGCCTCGCATCACCTTGCGATAGCCAATCAATAGCTAATCGATCAATAAACAATAAATTCCGGAAAATGCTAGGGATGACTTGGTATTGCTTAGCCTAGCCCAAATACGTGGCCAATGCCTTGTGATAGCCTATCAATAGATAATCGATAATCGATCAATAAACAATAAATTCCGGAAAATGCTGGGGATGACTTGGTACTGATTAGCCTAGCCCAAATACGTGGCCAATACCTTGCGATAGCCAATCAATAGCTAATCCATCAATAATCAATAAATTCCGGAAAAGCATAACCCGTATAAGGCCAGGACTGACTAGGTGCCGATCAGCTCCGCTGTTTCTTTAGCTTTGCGCCACTTGTGCAAGCTACGCTAATTTATATTTAGTCACCCGCATGCATACACGTATACCTTGCCTAAAAATGCATTGTTAGGCAAGGTTCCTGGAGAAGCGGCAGGGATCCATTCTTGAAGTAAAGGCTGCGAGGAAACGTGCCAAGCTTCTGTACGTGGAGTTCGTTTAAGTCTTAGCTATATATAGGCGCATACAGTTGTTTTTTTATTTCGTTTTCTTTAATAAAGTATTCATTGGTTTACAAGAAAGTTGTGCTGTTATTTTTGTGGATAACAAATTTGGTCTCGCTAGCTGGCGTATAACGGCCCCAAACCAAATCTTTAAGCAAGTGAAAGCAGCGAGAAAACGTGTCAACCTGCTGCATGGGAAAACTAAACTGCGTGAAAGGTTTAGGCGGCAGGAAGAAACACACGACACTTAAAAACGCAGATTCTGCGCTTCGTCGCATGCGTTTCTTCCTGTAATGCAGTTTATCGTTCTTTCAGTATGAACCAACTAGCTCCATATATGTTATCGCTGTAGGTGGATACCGACTTCGCATGGTATCACTAATTCGGACTGTAGGGAGAACGCAAGCGAGCGTGAAACGCGTGCAAGCTGCCTGTCCGCACGAGCTCAAGGCGTCTGCAGTGGAGCGCGATGGAACGGCGCCGCCATCTGGCGGCTTCCCAAGGAGTGGCGACAGCGGCGGTAGGCGCACGGGCGGAGAGTTTTACAACTGAAGCTAGTCTATTAACGTTGCGCCTGGTTAACCGAAACAAGAAAATGAATACTTTGCAGAGTAATAATTCAATCTAATAGAAATGTAACTACAACAGAACGCGCGAGAAAGATACGTTTAAATCACTTTCCTGGAACCACGCCTTTGCGTTCTTCGTACTGAAGACCAAGGTACCTTTCTCGAAGACACGGTATTTCCGCTGACTGCTGAGAGTGCTCAAGTCGGTCCGATTTTCCCAAACTCGGCATGACTACATTGAAATACCTTTTTCGACGCTTCCTTCTCAATTTTCTACAAAGCAATCGAACAGCGCTTCAGACAGAATGAAGCAAGGACGACAGACACGACGCTGTGTCTAAGAATGCACCAACGAGACTAGTTGAACATTATCCTGCAGTTTGTTTCGTGGTATACTGAGCATCTATCTCCTATCAACATTATCCTATCAGTTGTTTCGTGGTATACTGAGCATCTTTCTCCGGGCTTTGTCGTAATAAAAATGCGCTTAGCGTTGCTTCCTAGGAGCAGAACCTACGCTACGCTAGTTGAAAGATGTCGGCTGCTTGAGTTTCCAAGCCTGCGATAATTGAATCTCCCCGCTCCCGTGAGGAGAAACACGCGAGCACGCTTGCCTATACCAAACGCTGCAGCCTTCATCCAATCTGGCGTTTTACAATATTAGGCCTTTTCTTCTTCCTGCTCCTTCCACAACTCTCATAACCTATCTTTACTTTTTAGATTTTGCTGGGGCGCTTTCGTCCTTTCAAAAAAGCGCGCTGCGAAATCGATCAAATCATGAAAGTTGATATGTGGTCTCGGGTATGGCAATCAAATATACACCAATGCACCAACGCAAGTCGACAATTCTGTTTACGATGCGCACTCCCAAAGAGCCGCGATCGACTTCGAGAAAAACGGGATAAGAAAAAAGAAAGCTGGGGATAGTAAATGCGAGTAGAAAAGAAAAACGTTGGAGGACGCTTAAGCTTCGCCTTTAAGAGTGGGACGCGATAGTATTCAAAGATCCCTGACTACTTCTCAAGCTTCTCGGCAACTGCAGCTTATGTAACCGTCATGTTCACCTGCTATGCATGAAGGCGAACTTTCTGGTATAAACGCAGCCTCTTGCGTGAGCCGATCCCGGAGGTTGTGCACAGTCGCGCCAGAAAATTACATCGTTTTCAGGTTTGTGTTATTGTTTCGCACTTTTAATCGTTCAGTCTGAGAAGAATTAACATAAAGGGCATGCGCTGTGGGTGTTTTGTTTCATGACATTTGTTCGTGGGCTGTCATTCTCAAAATTTGGAGGAATAACTTTGTCAAGAATGCAAGACAAGGTATGAACAATTTTAGTGATCGAATTGTGTGGCAATATAACCCGCACATATACCGCTTGTCATACAGGAAGGCGTGGCATATACATATACCTAAATGCATACGAAAACTTTCGCTCACGGAAAACGCCACCGACGCCGACACCAACACCAGATTTAACGCTTTCGCGTTGAAATTGATCAGCGACTCAGAGAAGAGGACTGACATAGAAATACGATAAAAGTGCCACATAGAAGTGCAACAAAAACAATGTTTTTATAAAACATCCTTTTTTTGCATCCTATCCGTTCCAGCATATTGTATTTGTTTCCTGGTGCTTTCTGGCCCTTTCATTCCTGCTTTCATTTCAAGAACCAGAGCGAACTCGACCATCCCCGTAGAGGAATCTCAAAAACGTGAGCAGCTGCAGTGGAACACGGAGCGATGGAAAAGGCAGAGGCAACAGTGAGACCGACGGTTTACTCGCTCTGCTGCTCCTGGCTGTCGGGAGTGAAGCCTCGAGCAACATCTTTGGTTCGGGCTGCTGTTCGATTTCGATTCTGCATGGCTCGGGGGCAGCACAGCGGAAAGCTAGACGAATGGAGAGAGAAAAGCGCTGGGACCGAGATATAGGCTTGCATGCGCGAGCATTGGAGTGTGAACTCGGACAAAACGGATCGAACGACGCCACTGGCGCATCAGCGAGCTTTCTGACCCAGCGTGGTTTTCCAGAACGATTCTTTTCTTTGGTGGTTTCTATGGTGGTGGTAAATAAAAAAAAATGGGGTTATTGTACCGGAAATGAATCCATAAAGACGCCATCGTACAATACGGACAACAAAGTATCTGCCATTGCGATAGATACTCAAGACCATTCTTCACGTTTCGTACAGGCTCGGATGTGGAAATCGCGCAGAGTATATTGTGAGCGAGAAGCTCCTCTGCGTAGCAATCTTATAAGTGATCATTGCACTTACAGACTAACTAGGTAGACGAAGATGCTGTATGGGGCTATTTTTCTTGTTTGCTGCACGAGAACCATGTAAACTGGAAATGTCTGATCACTTTCTGTATGTAATCTTCTCATATAACGACTGAACATCTACAAGAGGCTGATTTTACAAGTCACCCCTTGTCTGGCTACTGACCATTACCATGTCTGGCATCTGCAAACCCACCTAAGTTCTCAAGCCTACCGTTAAAATGTGCATATTTAAATATTCTATTGTTGCTTGCAATTCGTCTCCGTAGTTGCTTAATAGTTTGTCCAAAAGTCTCCCGCCTGTCCTCTCATGTAGTCATTCCCAGATTAACTTAATTATAGTTTCTTGCAAGCGTGCAGTGGATGACGTGGGAGATATTTCATCTCCTTGCCGGATACCATTTTCCGCCAGAGTTTCCAGTTCTTCTTGTGAACAGTGATGGAAGATGTCTTAACCTCTGCAGATACTTCCTTAGATATTCACTAATGCTTGCTCTACTCTTATATCAGGCAGTGTTTCCACGAGTGCTGATGTCTCTTCCGAGTCGAGCAGAAGGGGCCTTGTCACATTCCGCAGACACATCAATTAACGAATTGATGTCGTGGATGGGATCTATAGAATAAATATATTCTTGTCTTAAAGCGACGTGGTTCATTGGGCTGACTGAAGTAAAGTGTTACTGTAATTGTATTCAAAATTGTTTTCGTGAGTATTTTCTGTAAGACGGAAAGGAAACTGGAGGGAATTTAATGCTCTGTTTGATGCGATCAATGAGCTTCCAACTTTCTCGATTTATTTATTTAATGAGTACCACAAGTGCCCTATTGAAGAGGTACTACGTGAGGGGTTGGCTTGAACTATTCAATAACTGTGATGATGTGCTTGAAGTAAGCGCGACTGGCCAATATCACGACGGCAGGTGGGAGGCCGTTCCGGACGTTGGAGGTAGGCGCACAAAAAAGAGCCAAGGTTGGTTGAAGACTGAAGTACGAAAATGTGGCAGGTAAGCGGCCTTCGAATGACCTGTGCGGTAAGGTATCCCATACACACTTTGTGATATTGACTGTTTTTCCATATTCTGTTATTTCCTCTAGACTTAGACTCTGAAGCGCTTCTAATTTCATCACTAGTTACGCGCGGAACTTCCTTTTATATCCCGTAATGGCATAAAATATTGAGTGCGTAGCTGTTCCGGTATTGCGCAGCAAAGCACAGGATTCCTTTCGTTGGTTTATTTTACCATGAGTTACTGACGACAGTTTCCGGTTTATCGTTGACAGCAAAACTTTATCGTGCCGTTGTCAAGTGCCCTTCTTGCTGATTTCGTCCTTTATTCCTGGTGTACTAGTTCTGGTTGACTGTAATGTACTGGCTTGAGACTGCTTTATTATGTGCCTACCACGCAGGAAATAAATAAATGCACTCGACGAGTGGGGTAAAAGAAGTTCGATTGAGGCGATACGCAAGTTTTCCACCTCAAGTAAAGGAGACCGTTTTTGAGATCATGGAACTCCTCTTGTAGCACCAAACACATTCTATACTTATGAAGCAAAACACGCTATAGAAGGATTCACAAATAGAGTCGAAGTCGATCTTGGGAGCGGCGAACAGAGAGGTGACCTGGCTTGAATCAATATTCCAGGGATGGCATCAACGCTTCCGTGCTGTGCGGAATGAACATCTTCTCATAACAGAAGTGTATTCTGTTATTCGTCTTCATTGAGGTCGTGCCAGAGCTCCACGCCCCCAGCCTTTTTTTTTCCACCAGTAAGATAAAGAAAAAGCGGACGGAAACCATTTAACGAAACATTTCACTGAAAACAGCGCCCGAACTAAATTATCTAGAGACACTTCTTTCGAGTATTGTTGGCATAAAAAACAGAAGTTTGCTCTGTGACAATTGAAACGCTTCATTCAAAATATTATCAACTCTCATTTCAAGATTTAGAAATATTGACACAGAAAAAAAAATAGCGTGTCTTGCACTGCAGGCGCAATGCCAAAGAGACAGCGGACCTGAGGGGCACCTAGCTAATCCTGGCTTTTGGGCTAGGCTAATTGCACTTCCAAGTCATCCCCAGCAATTCTCGGAATTTATTGATTAATAATCGATTACCAATTAGCTATTAATTTGCTATCAATTGGCTATCGATGACTCACCAAGCTTAAGTAGTCCCAACCATGCTTAGCTAGACTTAGACAGGCTCAGCTTCGCTAGTTCTCAGGGGTATGTGCCATTGCGCTTGGACCCTTTCTGCACTGCCGTCAGGATCGGCCCACATTTTTTCCGACGACGGGCGGACTAATGGCAGGCTTAAACAGCTCCGCTGTTAAAAAAGAAAACATGTGCTTTAAACTTTCGGCTGCGGCATCCACATATTTGAGTCATTTGACGCACTAACCCTCAGGATAAGATGTTTCGGTCGAACAAAAAGCAAATGCTGAGGAGTGTGCTAAAATGGGCCTTCAAGAGCATTTCATTTTTGAAATCCGTAAACGAACAGAACGGAGGCGTTTTGTATAGGTATACTGTGCACCTTTACAATCAACAAATGTTTCAATCTGTAATGGGTTCTCGCAATGCTGAAGTGGGATCAACTCTAGCGCGACACGCGGGCCACTTCTTGAAAAGTAACAACACAAATAATGGCAGTTTCTTTTAATGCGATTAGTATTCTTTGTCTACTTAAGGTGGTTGTATGTGTTTTCGGTTCCTGTTCTCGTGTTCTTCGCGCTGCTTCAGGTCATACTCAAGAAGAACCAACTCGCCAAAATCAAGTTGTTACTAGTGCTAATTGGGGACTGAATAATATCCCATGTGTCTCCACAATATGTTATCTGGTAATGTTCATGTAGATAGTAAGTCCTTTGAACATCCGTGATTTTCCTTGTAAAATGGCATGTACGTGAGACGTAACATGTACTTGACCTCAAGACGTTGACATTTGGCTCAATTAAAGATGTGGAAATTACGTATGTGGTTTACTGGGGTATTATTCCCTGAAGGGCCCACATTAATTAGGAAGAGAGTGCTAGGGCTGTTGCTTGCGTTTCTTCGAGACACAGATGTCGGGAAACTGATGACACAGCCTTGCTAAGAACAATTAGGGCGGAAGCTCCGTACTGGGAAATTCTCATATAGTGTGTAGCATTCTTTGTAAACATTACAGGACCGTGGTGTTGCACAAGCACGACCGTTGAAGTGGCGGGCACTGATGTAGACGCTGTGCAGACGCTGTGTAGCGCTGATGTAGACGCTTCCGCCATTGCAGACAGATGTCCGAAACGACGGCCGCTGCGAAGTTCCGTTGCGAGGCAAGACGTACCCCGTACCACCACCAAAGTGTGACGGAAGCGAGATGGAAGCGAAGGATACATTTACAGAATATATACAAAGAAGGCTAGGGTAAAATATGTCTGATCCGGCACACGTGCAAGCGTCTTCATGGTCGTCTTCGTCGCTCTGCCAAACATCGCGTTCATCCATTTATACATCGCTCCGTAACATCATGTAGCCTACAATGTACCCTTGAAAACAAGACTGACGTACTTTAAGAGATAAGCAACTGCAAAGAACACCACGCACCCTAAGACGATCTTCCCAGTAGTCATTTTTACTACCAATATTGTGCTTCGTAAACGAAAAATTTTGCTATAGTGCTTTCTTTTTCGCATAATTTGCCCACCGACAAGCTCACCTTCTTTCCAACGTTTCCTCTGCACAAGCTCCTTCCTGTTATTGCAGACGCAATTCTGTGGTTGCTTGCCTTATCTACACGTTCCTTGACCGCGCAAGCTCTCCCCTGCTTTCCAACTGCACCTAGGTAAGCCCAAATCCAAACGCTTCAAGCGTCTCAGTGTGCTCACTTGCCCGCGAGAAATTCATAAGGGTGTTCTATGCCACTTGTCGATTCAGGCGCCCGTGACGTAATGGTTTCAATATCGGGCTTCTGTACTGGATGTCGCGCGTTCGAATCCATTCTGCTGTTGTCCTTCTTTCTGGGGTTTTACATGCCAAAACCAGTTCCGATTATGAGGCACGCCGTGGTGGAGGGCTCCGGAATAATTGAATGTACATTGAACCTAAATTTGCCGGTTCAATCGCGCGACTTCTGGCTTACCAGTGCAATCGACATAAATGGTCCTATATTCACTGGCTTCTGTTGACTTCACGTGTTCTCTTTTCTAGGGCTGCCGACGAATCCTTCGTCATATAGCTCGGTATTGGGTTGTCGTGAGATCCTTGCTTTTCTGTAGTCGTATATACATTCTGCCCTACGGCGTTCATTTCCAGTGGGTGCGCTCGCATCCTCGACAAATGTTCAAGCTCCAGTTGTTCGTGAAATATGATAGATTTTTATCTTGTTTCGTGGGCCTTCTTTCGCCTGCTTGTTCTTCAACTGTTGAAACTAACTTTCTGTCGCTTTTCACTTTGGTGCAAAGCCGGACAGAAGGTTGCTTTCTTCTTCCCAGCCCGTGCAGGGTCATTTCGTCAACTTTTTTTGTTTTATAGCGAAGCTATACCAACCAACGGTTCTTTCGTGTGCCCAGCAAAAAACTTCCGCCAAAGTGGGCCAATCCTGGCGATTGTGCAGAAAGGGTCCAAGCTCATTGGCACATACCAGGGACGAAAAAGAGAAGAGAGGAGGAAAGAGAAAAATAAAGCGAAATTGAGAGAAAGAAGGAAAGATAGAGAGAGAAAGAAAGATCGAGAGAGAGAAATATAGAAAATCACCACGAAGGTCAGAGAAAGAAAGAGAAAGAAAGCGAGACAGAAAAAAAGAAATAAATAGAGAAAGAAAGAGAGAGAGAACGAAAGAAAACCACCCCGAAAGTCAGAGAAACAAAGAAAGAAACAAAGAGATAGAAAGGAAGAAAGAGATGTAGAAAAAGAGAAAGAGAGAAAGAAATAAAGAGAGAGGCAGAGAGATAAAGAGAAGGAAATATATATATAGAGAGAGAAAGAAAGAAAATCACCACGAAGGTCAGATACACACACGACAAGCTTAGCTTACCCCCATTTTCGCGACAGGGGAAGGTCTGGGGATTTTTTGTCCTTCGTTTCTTGGTCTCATTTGAGGCACTATGGAGTCGCCTTTTAGAGAAATAACAACACTTCATTTATCACACGGGGCTAGTGTAGAGGAAAGCAAAATGATTTTTTGTTTCTTTTCTTAATTTTTACTATCAAAAGTAAGCAATGTTTCTTCCTCGTTGGTTTGCGCATTCCCTTATAAATGTCGGTCTTTTTCTTCTCTGTCTATAAGTAAGGTCATGTCCTTGTTTTCTGCCTCACTGCATAGTTCAGCTCTATTCAGTGCTACGACGCATTGTTAAGTAAACATTATTAACACTTTCACGTTATTCCTCTACATAATTACTGAAGAATAATACGATCAGGCCCCAAAGCCGGCCTATTAATTGGGTGACCGGCCGTGAGCGGCGAGCACAGCCCCCAAAGCCGGCCTATTATTTCTATGACCAGCAGTGGGCAGTGAGCAGTGAGCACAGCATAGGCGGTAGCCTGTAGAGCTGATAGTCCCACGTATTAGTCCGCGGCATAGCTTGTCATCGGAAAACAGAGCATGCGGAACTCAGATTTGCTTAGCCGGCCAGAGAGGAGACAGGGGGCAGTCTGGTTACTTTTGCATGAGTAAAAAGGAGTTGTGTGGTTACGGTATCTTACTATAGAGCCTCGAATTCCGCCTAATTGCGGGAACAGCGTTCCTCACCATGGATGTTCAACGCAAAGGGGGGAGAGGGTTGAGCTAAAGTGGAGGAGGGAGTGAGTTGCGCGCGCTCCGTCGTGAGGCGATCGCGTGGGCTCCGGGGCCGCGGAGACGGCGCCAAAGGGGCGCATCCTAATTTTACGGCTCAGCAGGCACGTTCACGAAGGGCTGCAGTGAGAGAGAGAGAAATACTGGGGAGGTACAGAAAAGCAGACTGCGGTTCCCTCAGTGGTTAAGCCGCCCTCCGCGAGCTGCGGCCCCACTCTGTGAGTTAGGTGGCGGATCGAGAAGCTTCCTCGACGCATACATGCGCACGCGAAATGTTTGCATGAATGCCCAAATATATATATCGAGAGAACAAACAAAGTTTTATTCAGCATTTTCGGGGAAAGTTGCTTGATTCTTCATAGGCTTTAGTTCTTTAGGGTTATATCAAGCCACGGGAGAAAACAGTGGGCGGGGGTACGAAAGTCCGACGTGCTGATTTGGAAAGCGTGGATGCATTGTTGGCGGCCTGAACTATAATGCTGTTCGCCGATACCGTACCGCCCGCGTCTTGCTAATCGTTGCGGACGGGGGGCTTGCAACGGACTCGGCACGCAACCCCGCTGTGCGTTGCGGCGTTAACGCGTACTGCGTCCGTCGCGTGCTGCTTAAGCCACGCCCAAATTGTTGGCGCGCAGGCAGCCGAGCTGTCAGAAACTTTGCTGTTCAAGGGTAACTTTCGTTCTCTTTGCTGTTCATTCAGCTTCCAATGTTCACTGATTGCGTGCGGCCCTGGTTGAACTGAGTTTAGGAATTTCAGTGCTGGCATGTGTGAGTCAAAGTCACGGAAGCGTGTTAACCTTCTGTACAGTCGTGAGGAGGGGTGATTCTTATCGAACGCGCTCACAGGATGCAAGAAACGGGGGTTGCGAGGCAAAGTGTGTGAGTACTGTGCAAGGTGCTCTGAACCATGACGAGGATCGACGCCAGCAGAAGAAGGAAGCAGTTTGCGGGGGCATTAAACTAATGGGTTATGCTGTTTGATTCTAGGTTCATTTGCCCTCGCGACTTACCCTCATTTGCAGAAAGTTAGGTTGTGCATGGTAATCCTCGTAAACCACTGATACTGCTCCTTTTATGTGTGTTTTCATATATGTGTGATGGCTACGGCTTGGTTTGTGCCTTTTTCGAACGTGCTCTCCGTGCGAATAAAGTGCTCATAAAGCGAAAGCAGCCGTAGTTCGTCTGAAAAGATCAGTTGACCCTTACAGTCCTGACTGCTGTAATTGCGCTAACGGCGTTCAACCAAAGGTTCATTACTGAAAGGGGTATGAGAAACGTGCTTGGTGTTACTTTGCACAAGCAGCCTTGGAGGCAATCAATATAAAGAAATAGATTTTCAAAGATGGTTCGCTGAAGTATCACGGCAAAAAGAACTTAATCATTTCAGGAAGATCGGGAAATAATCAGAAATGGGCGGATATCCTGGCGAATTATTTTATTTACTCATTTATTTAAATACTCCGCATAGATTGCTAATGCATATGTTCCCGCAATCTACATTTCGAAGGGCCTAAGGTAGGAAACTATAGAAGACACGGCGTGCCAAAATGACCACCAGTTAAACAAAACGAGTTCTCTCGCAATTGTGCGCACTTTCGACACGCTTATCGGTTTAATGCTCGTAGTTGGGTGAGGAAACATGTGCATGAATTTTGGGTTTAGATATTGAGGCACGCCGTAGTGGAGGGCTCCGGAATAATTTTGACCACCTGGGGTTCTTTAACGTGCACCACAATTAACGCAAGCACACGGGGGTTTCTCATTTCGCCTCCATCGAAATGCAGCCGCCGCAGCCGGGATTCGATCCCGCGACCTCGTGAATATCCATGCCAAGCATTCATGTGAACAGTCAGTTGTAGCGAAGTTCCGTGTTTTACGGCAACCAAAATTCAGCGAAAAAATGAACCTTCTTTCAGAAAAGTGTCAGAAAAGCATCCCGGCCATCCATCAGGTCACACTGTGTAAGGAGGTCTAGGTCGTCTATCTGGGGCAGACCGACTGCGGTGTGTGCAGAGGGCAGACGGATCACGAGTAAACACAACTTATATGATCGCAAAGGCATGTCATTAGTTTTTCTTCAAGGTTAGTACGTGATATCGAGGAATCCATAACAATGAACAAGGAAATATATGTTAGCCTTGAGCTAAAATACATAGATGACAAAAGAAACTTATATTTCTTAAATTTGCATTTTGAAATTTTACGGGTACACTGTGTAGAAACCTTTTACTATGGGTATAAACATTACGCAGCTTTATTACACAACAATATAAATTCATTTTCTACAGAGTTGATATTTTTGTTCGATAAATGTGACGTGATGAGCACTAGGAAATTAAGGACAATAAATCAGTTGCATTGTGGGGTTATTTTTAACACTGCTCCTGCTCCATAATTTTCGCAGGTATGATATGTTGAATGGTCGGATGTACACTTTCAAAGGGTCCATTTCCTTTTTTTTTCATTCAGCAGTAAAAACTTGGCCATAGTTGTTGTTCAACTGGTTCAACTGGATCAAATGGTTGTTGCCGAACTGCTTAACTAGAGCACGTGGGCGGGACGCAAATTGATACGATTGTCGTCATAGCCATTCTAATGATTCGCATTTGGAAAAACCATGTCAAGTGTGCATTTGCCTGGTGTTTTATCAGGGCGAGCGTGGAAATTAACTAAATTAAATTCAATTCTGCTGTGTTCCGTAACGAAACCCCAGTCTTGTGAGGCACTGCGTAGCTAGTGGCGGAATCTGCGTAAATTTGGACCACGTGGGTTTCCTAAAGGTACACCTCAGTCTATGTACACGAGCATTTCTTGCATTTCGCCCCCATCGAAATGCGGCAGCCGCAGCCGGGACCGAACCCGCGACCTCGTGTCCAGCAGCGCAATGCTGTAGCCCCCTAAACTACCGCGGCGGGTCCCAGGGTGAGGCGCTTACAGGTGTACTTAGAGGGAAGGCATGGAGAAGAAACTTTGTTCTGTGGCAGCATACACCGTCCGTCGAATACAAGGAACCTGGTCAAACGGCAATTGAAAACGGCAATGGTACCACAACGTGCCGGAAAGTAATTACGTTCAAGTTGGGTGCATACTTTAGTACGTACACACAAGCAGAGCACTTTTGTGCTCTGCTTACGGCTTCGTTGTCGCTCCTTCAACAGCGAATCATTCCTACTTTTCTTCCCCTTCCTCAAAAAAAGAGACACTGGATGACCTTCTCACCAGACACATATGAAACCCACAGATGCGAGTTTGGGCTAGAAATTTGCGCTAGAACTTCTGCGATGTCTGTATGAAATATCTGGAATTCTTTCTTTAGCACTACAGAAAAAAGAATCACCGCATATCCGCGAAGTGAATGATGATGAGTGGGCGAAGCACCGGGGGATCATTCGGGTAAACCACAGCTACGGACGAGAGATAGAGAGCGCACGTCGGGAACGAGAGAGAAAGAGAGCGCGCGTCGGGAACGAACGCCCTTGTGCACCGCAGCGCCCCTAGCTACGGACAAGAGACAAAAACGCCGGAAGCGTTCTCCGGAAGCCGGAAGCTGGCTTCCGGAAGTGGAACCGGAAGCGTAAGTCGGCTTCCGGTTCCGGCTTCCGGCAGCCGGAGCTTGGCGTACATATACTACACACACACACACACACATATATATATATATATATATATATATATATATATATATATATATATATACAGGGTGTTTCAGCGAACACTTTCAAAAATTCTTAAAGGTTGCCAGTGGCAGATAGCCCAATTCTAGTTCATGATCTGGTCTACTCGAATAAGCGGACCTTACTTGCACAAGAAATTGAAATGCATAATCGAATGATTAACAAAAATTCACTAATTAAGTTTTTAACTAATTACCTGATGGCCCATATTGCAATTTGCAAATTGTAGCCGTGGAGTTAGCAAGGCGGATCCACTTGGAACGAATTCTCGGGATGACACCAGTTTCGAGATATTAATTCCCGAACTTTGCGGAGAAATGCATTGGCGTTCCAGTTAGTTTCTTAACAAAACGTTGCTCCCTGCATTGAAGCACAAACTTAACTGGAACGTCAATGCATTTTCCCGCAAAGTTCGGGAATTAATATCTCGAAAATGGTGTCAACCTGAGATTTAATTTCAAGTGGATGCGCCTTGCGAAATCAGGTAATTAGTTAAAACTTAATTAGTGATTTTTTGTTAATAATCTAATTGTGCACTTCAATTTCTTGTGCAAGTAATGTCCGCCTCTTCGGGTAGACCAGCTCATGAACTAGAATTGGGCTATCTGCCACAGAAAGCCTTAAATAAATTTTGAAGTGTTCGCTGAAACACCCTGTATATATGTATATATGCGTATACATATACACAGCGGTCTCCATGCCAACCAGAGCTACGGACTACGAGGGTCAAGGCTCGGCCCTAAGGTGCTTCGCCCCTAAAAAAAAGAGCTACAAAGAGAGTTAGGTGCTTGTCGTCGTCACCTCTAGCGTTTTCTTCCTCCATTTTTTTAAGTGACGCACCAGTTAAACGACTGGCGCACCATAGCGTCCCCGTCGTTAAAGGGACCCTGAATCACCCCTTGGGTTTGGTGAAATAATATAGTCCGCGCGCAGCATACGCTGCTGTCAACATCTCAGCCAAGTTTTACTGCCGTACGCGCTGTGTGGAGCTCGCGAGCGGAGCGCGAAGTTACCGTTCTCTCAAAAGCTATATTTTCAACAGAAGCCATGTTCCTGACACTTTTATGGACGATTTATTTCGTTATAAAGCCAATTCGCATGGGTGGCTGCTTTTGGTAGCTGCGGTCGGCTACGTAGCGTAGATACCGCGGCCGCCGCGAGGTGCCGTCACGTGTCCACTTGCTAAGCGCACTGCGGCTCGCTGAGGATAACCTCGTTTGGCTTACGTTTAGCGCTTCGTAGGCACCAAAATCGGAAGTCGTGCCGTCTACGTAAACATCCAAAATAAAATTTTGACTGCGCGCCACGGTGACATTTAGAACGTTGAGCGTTGTGGCCACGCCACACTCCACCGTAGCCTTCGCAGTGCAAGACATTGAAGCAGTGGAATAGCGGCGGAGGCCGTGTATAATTACCAATAACTCCGCTTCTGATGAACGAATTGAAGTACTTTTTTGCGGTAAATCATTTCTGACATAACCTATTTTGATTTCAAATGCCTTTTTGCACTTCGATAGAAAGTGGTTTAGGGCCCCTTTAACGTGAGAGGTGTCTGGGTTGTCGCCACTGATGCAGAGCTTATCATAAAATCTATGAACTGTAGATTTTTGCAGATAAAACGGTTTTAATGCTAAGCACTCTTTGGCGCGTACCCCCGCCAAATCTTCCCATTACACAAAACGTGTAATGCATTGTTTCAGCACAAAAAAAAATCGAAGCGAAGTTAAGACATTTATTCGTTATAAGAGTGTAAATCTAGATGATTGGTAGGTTTATAAGTGATAAGGAACAATGGAAACAAAAAAAATGTGATCAGAGAGAATACCCATATCAGCAGATTTATGCATACCCATAGGGAGAAAGCCGTATTTGGGGGTGGGCCAACTGAAATTTGGGGGTACGCGCAAAACGACTTAGACAACTCCAGTGGAATTTCTGCATAATTTTTATAGCGGTGAAAAAAACAGTCGATCTTTGCGCTGTGCTAGACAGAGCTCCCACACTACACCTACATCTGGCGGCATATGCTAACCGTAGATAGTCGGTTAACTAATTAGTAATTGAATGCCTACCATATAAAGGTGTGCACCTTGCCATCTCTGATTTCTTTAAGTATTTTTTGATGAAAATTACAATTAGTTGGTATATGTGTGTTACAGAAAAATGTATTGCTCTTTTTCCCAATCGTTTTATATGCACACAAGCAGCGTGAACGTAACTTTCCAAGATTGTCTGAATACAGGCTGTCTGGAAACGCTACGCTTACATTCAAACTGGAGGCAGCGCCTGCGCAGCTTTCCAACGTTACTCGCTGGAGCCTAAAGCCAAAGGGATTCCTGACATCTATCTCATCCAAGTGTAGCTCCATTGCCAAAATTTATTTATTTATTTA